>NW_005843053.1:355539-429908 GCF_000455745.1 Alligator sinensis
TGCGGCACAGGGCGAGGCCATGGGGCGTGCGAGGTGCCCCTTTTCCCCATGCTCAGCACCAGCTTGTAACCCGCCCCACTGCCAGCCTGGCAGTGGGGCCTGGTTACAAGGTGGTGCTGAGTGTTGCGGGGGAGAAAGCAGCCCCTCCCCGCCCCATGATTGGCACCTCGTGCTGCAACCGCTTGCAGCCTGCCAGAGGCTGCCTGTGCCTGCTCTGGACAGCCCTGCGTGTGCTGTGAGTGCCTGCAGCGTGGGGCACCGGCCATGGGGTGCACAAGGGGCCGCTGTTCTCCACGTAGGTAAGGAGCCCAGGGAAAAGCTGAGCGTGGGGGGGAAGCAGCCCCTCCCCCCACCCACGCCTGGTGCCCCACACTGCAGGTGCTGCAGGCACACAGACAGCCCCACGTGGGCTGCAAGCAGCTGCAATGTGGGGCACCAGGTGTGGGGCAGGGAGGGGCCGCTTCCACCCCCCCCACGCTCCTTCCTTGCCCAGGGTCGCCCACCCCACTTACCTGAGCTTCCTGCGCTGGGGCAGACACATGCTCCCAGCCCAGAAACCCGGCTAGGGTTCTAGCTGGGGGGTGGGGCTGGGCGGCCCCACTGTTGTTGGAGCCTGCCGGGATTCCCCTGGGTCCTACTGCCCTTGGTTCCTGTCATTTTTGACAGGAACCAAGGGCAGAGAAGTTTTAATTTTCTAAATTTTTTTAGGGGCTTTGCGGGCCAGATAGAATGGCCTTGCAGGCCGGATCCTGCCCGCAGGCTGTATTTTGCCCACCCCTGCTCTACCTGCATCAGCTCCGCAGGCACAGGGAAGGACCATCCTAGTACAGTTAAAGGGGGCAAAAAAGCAAAGAAACCCTCTTGGTGGAGCAGGGAAATCCAGGAGAGCCTGGAGGGAAAAAAAAGAGGTCTACAGGCTATGGAAGCAGGGGGCTTCCACCAAGGAGTACACCTGCTTAGCTCGATCTTGCAGGGAAACAGTGAGGAGAGCCAAAGCAGAAATGGAACTTAGGCTGGCAGCAAAAGTTAAGGATAACAGAAAGTCATTCTTTAAGTACATAGGAAGCAAAAAGAAGGTGCAGGGTAACTTATGGCCCCTTCACGATGAACTAGGGAAACTGGTAACACATAGGATGGCCAAAGCAGAGCTTCTAAATGATTTCTTTGCATCCATGTTCCTGGACATGAATACAAATATACATTCCATTGGGACCTTAGGTAAGCTCAGTATAGATACCAACCCACCAACTGTTCAAGCTGACCTAGTAAAGGGGCACCTGGAGGAGTTGAATATATTTAAGTCAACAGGTCCTGATGATCTTCATCCTAGGGTACTTAGGAAATTAGGTGGAGTCGTGCTGGCACAACTGTTTGAGCACTTCTGGTGCTCAGGACAGGTCCCGGAGGATTGGAAAAAGTCCAATGCGGTCCCTATTTTCAAGAAGGGGAGGAAGGAGGAACCAGGTAACCATAGACCGGTTAGTCTCACCTCTATCCTTGGCAAGACCTTTGAGAAAATTCTGAAGGATCACATTTGTGGGGGACCAGCAGGTAAAATGAT
This sequence comes from Alligator sinensis, assembly GCF_000455745.1. Classification (NCBI taxonomy): domain Eukaryota; kingdom Metazoa; phylum Chordata; order Crocodylia; family Alligatoridae; genus Alligator; species Alligator sinensis. The sequence goes on from NW_005843053.1 coordinate 357,101, forward strand.
GCTAAGGACCAATCAGCATGGGTTCATAGCAGGCAGATCCTGCCTGACTAACCCGGTTTCATTTTACGACCAGGTCACAAAATGCTTGGATGAAGGAATAGAGGTAGATGTTATTTACTCAGATTTTAAAAAGTCCTTTGACACAGTGTCACACCCAATTCTTATAAATAAACTAAACAGTTGCAATGTAGATTATTACAATCCAGTGGGTAGAAAATTGGCTTATGGGATGCACCCAGAGAGTGGTGGTGGGCGGGTCAGTTTCTACCTGGAGAAATGTGGGCAGTGAAGTCCCCCAAGGCTCTGTCCTGGGTCTGGTACTATTCAATATCTTCATTAGTGACTTGGACGAGGGAGTAGAAAGCATCCTGTCCAAGTTTGCTGACGACACCAAACTATGGGGGGAGGTATACAAACTAGACGGCAGGGAGCGAATCCAGGCTGATTTGGACAGGCTGGGGAAAAGGGCTGAACAGAATAGGATGCAGTTGAACAAGGATAAGTGTCATGTGTTGCACCTGGGGAGGAAGAATCATCAACACTCCTACAGCCTGGGAGGTACCACTCTAAGTAGCACAACTGCGGAAAAGGATCTCGGAGTTGTAGTTGACTCCAAAATGAACATGAGTCACCAGTGTGATGAGGTAATGAGTAAAGCTAACCGCACCCTTTCTTGCATAAGTAGGTTCATCACAAACAGGTCTAGGGAGGTGATACTTCCTCTCTATGTGGCATTGGCTAGGCTGCAGCTGGAGTATTGCATCCAGGTTTGGGTGCTGCACTTTGGGAGGGATGTGGATGGCCTACAGAGGGTTCAGAGGAGGGCCACTCATCTGGTTAAAGGCCTACAGAAAAAACCCTATGTGGACTGATTGGGAGACCTGAACCTCTACAGCTGCCACAGGAGGAGGCTGAAAGGTGATCTCGTGGCTGCCTACAAACTCATTGGGGCAGGAGGCAGCAAGAAATAGGGGATACAATGTTTACCAGGGGACCTGTTGGGGTAACTAGAAATAATGGCTACAGACTGGAAGAGAGGAAATTCTGATTGGATGTCAGGAAAAAATTAATTACAGTGAAGGTTGCCAAAATGTGGAATAAGCTCCCTTGGAAGTGTTTAAAAGGAGATTGGACAGACACCTGGCTCGGGTCATCTGACCCCAGCACTCATTCCTACCCAGGGCAGAGGGTTGGACTCGATGATCAAATAGGTCCCTTCCGACCCTAACATGTATGAAACTATGACTTGTGGTGGGTGCCAGGGGGTGCCAAAATACAAGTTGGTCCAGTGCGCCATTTTCCTTAAGGCCAGCTCTGTTTCTCTACCTTGTTTTTGCTTCGTCATTTTTGTCTGCGTTCTAAAATATGCCCTCTACGTTAATTCTTACTGACTGTTTTTATGTCATTTGGAAAAAACAAAGGTGACAAACTGCAGATTCCTTTGATATGGAAGACAGTCACCCACTTCTGTTAATGCCTAAATCATTTTGGTAATTCTGTGTAGTGTCTTATTTGTCTGTTTCACTTACAAATGACAGCAAGACTTAAGATCTGAAAGTCTATTGATGAGATGAAAGAACTAGTTTGAACACTAAGAAACCTGGAAACCACCATTCATTTTAGGAAGAGAGGTTTCTAAGTAAGAAAAAACATTTAACGTCCCTGAGTAGAGCTCAATTTGCTTGACTTTGGTAGCTATATTAGCAGCCACATTAGCAGACTCTCCCAATGCCTGAAGAAGGCTGTTTGTTCCTGAAAGCTTGTAAAGAACAATTTTTCCAAATATTAGCTGGTCTAATAAAAGATATCATATTTACCTGAAGAATCTTGTCAGCCTATTTCCTTAGACAAACATGGCTATAACCAATACCCCCGTAGCTACATTAACGCTTTGTTTCTATAAACAAATTCGGTTTGCTGTGTTACTACACACACTGGTGTACTGAAGTTCTTTTTAAGGGCTATTTTCATTGTCTTTCACTTCAACATTCGTGACCATGGCTTTAAAATACTTCTGAGTGGTTCAGAAGTTTTATCCCCATTTTTACAGATATGAATATAGAGAGATTATGTCATTTAGCCTATGTCACAAAGAAAATATTGTGGCAGAGTTGTGAGTAGAAACCAGATCTTCTGAGTCCTATTATTGGTGCTTAAAATTATAAGAACGGTAATCATCTTTGGCATAGGAAGTGGTCTAAATCAGGTATGTCAAACTCACCTGCTCCCTGGGCCAGAGCTAGACTGGGGAAGCTCCTCATGGGCTGGATCCAGGTGTGGTGGTAGTGGCAAGGTGAGTGGCAGCAGTGGCTGCAGAGATTATTTGAATCATCACCTGCCCCTGTCACCAACACATGTTGCAAATGGGGTTCTTGCCCTGGATTTTGGTGGCTTCTCAGGCCCAGTATACACTGCAGGTAGCACTATAGTATCCCACTGACATTTTGAAATCAGCAAGCTGGGGGAGACTGGGAGGGTGGGGAATGGGGTGATATGAAAGTGTTTAGGTGAGAAAGTGAAAATAGAGAGCATCCTCTAACACGCCACTTCCTACAGTGAAGAACAAAGATAGTTTATAATAATGGGCAGGATGGAAGAAAACAGCAGCTCTCCCTTTTTCACCTCTTCTCCCCGTTTTCCCTCCTTTCTCTAAAATCTAATTCTTACCATACCCTCTTTTCTTTCCCATACACAGGCACAATTCACTTACCTCTTCATTTACAAGTCAATTGCATTCTTCCTACTGTAGTAGGGTTGGAGTGTTGTTATAGCCATGATGGTCCAGGAAATATGAGAGAAGCAAGGGTTTCTTTGGTGAAATCTTTTATGGAATTGTAAAAAGATGTGCCCTAGGGCTGCTGTGTGGCCCCCTTGATGGCAAGCTAAGTCCTGATCAACCTTTGCTACCACCTCTCCAGGTCTTCCCCTGATGTTTCACCTGCAATACCTTTGATGTTGTTGATGAAGAGGGGAAGCTGCACTTAGAAGCTGATGAGTTCTAGGTGGTCTTCTTAGTCCTTTTTTTCTACTCCAGGGGATCACCCTGTCCTGCTCAACTTGGAGTGCAGACCCCAGTACTCCCAAAGTTTCTCTCTCTCTGCCCAGACTAACGCTGGCCCCCTCAGACCTTAACCATTATCTGGGCTTCACTCTGTTTGGCCTCAGGCCCTTTTTCAGTCCCTAGCTCTTTGGGTCTAAGTCTTGCAGTGGACAGTACTTACACTAGTGACCTCCTCTGCCCTTATAGCTATTCCCAGTCTGTGTTACCCAGATCTTATGGTGGACAGCACAGAACTGAAACTACCATGACAGTCTGGTGGAGGGAGGCTTGACACACCCTCTTGGTTAATGCCTGGGGCTAGTGTCCCACTTGCACCTCCCAGTTACACTACTGCTAAAAAAATGACTAACTTCAAAGAATACTTGACTCCAGTTTCAGAACAAATTAGGATCCTGGGGGATCACAATCTGTTTTCCTTCATAAACAGGGCCTGTAAAGTTGAGATTCTAGTAAGCATCACTGACAATAGTACACTCAATGATTTTACCTGACCAAGCAGCAGAAGAGGAGACTAGGGGAAGACAGGAGAAGTTGTAAAGCCATAGAAATCTAACTCAGATGATGCTTCACAAACATGCTATTACTGTTCTGTTTTGGAGAGAAAAGGGAAGCTGGTCATATCAGCATCTCTGTGTCCAGTTATTTGCCATAGACTTGCCTTTATTTGGAATGCAGCAAGGTAAGCAATACCAAATCATACACTCTGCTTAGTTATATCTCTTGATTTTCTCATGCACAGTTAAGCCCAAAATAAATACATATATAAATGTGCTGCAGAGTATTAAATATGACCTAGAACAGTAGGATGTGTGTGTAGTATTAAGTCATGATCTTTTTAGACTATATCTAAAAGTAGGATAAAACTGCTCTTCATAGTGATAGTGGGCCAGTTTCTCTTCTTATTCACAGTGAAGTAAATTTGTTGAAATCAGTATAGTCATAGTAATTTAGAACAAGAGGAAGGGCCAGATGTAAAGCTCAGTAGAACTATCTGACCTATCCCATAGACTTCTATGGCTTTTGGATCAGGTCTTCTGTGAGGAGTATCAGGCCCATAGTTCTTGGCCAAATTTAAATCTTGTGCAAGTTGTAGAAGTTCCACTGAATTCAGTGGAGCTCAATGATGAATTTGGCGGCTAGTTTTAGTACAATTGTTTTTACTTTGTTAAAAGAAGTTCAGATGTTTGAATGCATTTTGGAGAGATGATATACAGCTCTACACGTGGTAATTTAAGGTGCATTAGAGGTGCATTAAGGGTGCAGGTCTACATGTACACGCCCTTAATGTGCCTTAAAAGTGGCAATTTTAGGTTATTCGTGCTTACATTTGATACCTGTTCTGGGCATGAATAGCTAAAGCACCTTAATGAACATGTAGATGCACCAAGGCACATTAATGCTGTGTATGTTGACTGATTTGGGACTAACTTTAGTCCCATGTTAGTCCGCACACTGCGTTAATGCGCCTTAGCTTGTGCATGTGTTGACGTGCACCTAAATCACCTTAATGCTCTTTAGACAAATGCACATTTAGTTTAGGCACACATAAGAGCATGTGTAGACATGCTTATCCATTTCCTTTTTTAACTATCAGTAAGTTGGTGTCCTTTCTTGTACATTGTAAAGTTATCATAATCATTCTTATAGACACCTATACAGTGTTTGAGGAAATAGACCAGGCAGAGTATCTAAAATCATTTTATACATTAGAAACATGTACTGGAGGAAAAATAATAAAACAAAAGCACCATAGGCATTAGTTTGTACCTAGGACATATAACTATCACTAACACATTGGTTATCCTAACTCCTTAAAAAGTCTACAAAGTATAGTGATATCCCTTCAGATACCACAATTGGGCCAGAGCATGATATCTTTCCAGACACTTGCTGCCCACAGTTTCATTGACTGTATGAAAGAGAATCTATTCTCCAAATCACCTCAGTTCCTGTGCCCTAAACATAGAGTACTGGTATCAGTTCTAAGGCTAGAGGAACAGTTTTCAGGCTGTCTGAAAACACAGTGGTGACTTGAAGGAGAGTTACTGGTAGGTAGCTTTTCTTTTCAGTGGCCTCTGCACAGTCCTACTTTTGGGACATGTCCAGAGGGAATCTAGGATCATGATTCCTGGCTTCCTCTGTGCCAGCAAGTAGAAAGAGCATGAGTGAGATCTGATCCCAAAATCATACCTTCTGCCATGCACACATGACACGGCAGGAGGCATGATTGTTGGGAGCAGAGATCATATCCCATGGTGCCTTTAAATGAATGTGCCAGGGACTTAAAATTCGCAGCTATGAAAATAAAAGCAGAATCTGACCCAGTACAGTAAAACCTAATTAGCTCAAAATTCAGGGTACCAAAAAACAGAATAAACAGGGTCGAAATAAATGTGCTTATACTAATTTGCATGTATACAAATTAGCATGCGTCTCCATAGGCTTAGTTCATCCGCAGTTGATGCATTTTATTTTTTTGCAAAATCCTGCAAATTTTGGCACAGGTATTACATAAATACATTTTTGAGTAGTGCTTATGTACCTTCTTATACATAATATAAACTATGTATGATATTAGTCCAAAGCCAAAAGCCTCATGATTTAGAATATAGTTCATTGGGCTTGGTTTTAGCACAGTCAACAGTGTTTAAATCCATAGTGACTCCACAACCAAGCACTAGTTAGTATGTATGTGTACTCCAAATAACTCCCACAAAGGTTCCATGTGCCAATTAGCCCCTCCCACTTGCAACTGGAACCGGGTGTTCTTGTCACGAGTCCTAGGACCTTGCAAGAATTTATATGCAGATGAGGCATGGGGCTGCCTGGTCTGGCTCTACCCCATGGAGGATTGGGGCACACCAGTCACACACAGTGGACCAGGGGAGGAGGCCTCTTATCTATGTAGACATTTGATGATGTTTGCCAGAAACTTAAGGTGGTAAACAAGCAGAAATAATTGGAAACAGAGAAGAAAGGTGCTGCTGAGCTACGGGAGTGAAGTGGAAGTCAAAATGTATTTGATGTAGTGACTCACTATGACTGGAAAAAGAGTAGGTGCTGGGGCAGACTGAGTACAATGGCTACTATGTTTTATTCAGATGGGCTAACCCAGCCCTGTGGCACATTCCCACCAGCCTGTTGCCCAGTATGGCTCTTAGCATTGTGCCAAGTTTTCTATGGGCATGCTCAGTGCAGGCTGCATTCAGTGTAACTCAGTTCAACCCTTTATAGTTGAATTCCATAACTAAGCACATGCTGCAGAAGTTTAATGATAGTTAATGTATTTAATGAGGTTGTCCTGGTCCAAAGGACCAGAACACAGCTTCAAATTCTGTTATTTCAGCTGGGGAGTGATAATAGCTTCAAAGTATCTGATACTGTGACCTATCCACTATTGAACAAATGAGGTTTTATTAGAAACTTAACAGGGAAAGTAATTAATTTTATTCACAGGGTGAAAGATCATCATCAGGCACCAGAAGAAATAGACAGAAAGTAGGCTTTTCAGGCACCTAAGAAATCCCTGAATTCTTATGGTATCACCTTAAAACTTGTTCAGTCTTATGCTCATAAATTTCCAAATCCCTTGTGCATGTATTTATTATGTTAAGTTCCTTAAATTTCTAAGACTGTCAATAGGCTTCGCAGAATTCAGTTTTTACCAGTAAATGTTGATAAACGTTGATTTCACCTCACACTCACAGACTGAGGATAATATATTTATGATGTTAATAATCAAAATTTATAGAAAAAGGATATAAGAAAAATCATATTTGGTGGAGGTGTGATGACAGGGGGAACAGTCCTTTTGAACCACACTGACTGTAGTTTGGACTGCAACTACCAGAAACCCCAAGGGACTGGGAACAAAGGAAAAGGAAGCGACAAAGTGGATGAGGAAGCTGCAGGTCAATGGAGATGGGACTATTGTCAGCTCAGCCACTCAGCTGGCAGTAGTCCTACAGTAGTTATGTCTGTCATGGCAGGCAGTTAAACTTCATTATAATAATAATCTACTGTCATTAATAAATGGTCTGCCCCCCCACTCCTAGTTTTGTGCAATCCTGAAAATTTTAATCCATAAAAATTGATATACATGTTTAAAAATAAACAACATTATCCATCAGAATTATTAAAATAACATTTTAATTCTGCCAAGCCTAGCCATAGAACAAAGAGAAGGTCTAGCAATCCAAGCAGAGGGCAGTCCAGTCACTTACATGATCCCAAATCACAGTATTACTTGTTCATCACTCACTTGTTTGTAGATTCACCCTCACAACACTTCTGTAAATTAAAAAAATTACAGATAAAGAAGTAAATGAAAAAACTAAGATTAGCCGTGATTAACGTCATACAGGAAGCCTGGGTCTGATCTGGGAAATGAATCTCAGTTTCTGGAATTATAGTTTAATCTTTTATCCTCAAGGATATCCATTCTTTTTGGGAATCAAGAATTTCCGGTTTCTAATCATCAGGGATTCTGTTTTTTTCTGATAAAAAAATCCCAAGTTTTCTGATTTAAAAAAGTAACTCAAAATCCACATTTTTCTGAGATTAAAATGAAACACCACGAACATACATGCACATACATACATATATACTCCCACATATATATATCAGCGGTGTTTCATTTTAATCATAGAAAAATACGGTTTTTGGGTTACTTTTTTAAATCAGAAAATTTGGGATTTTTTTTAAATCAGAGAAAACCAGGATCCCTGCTAATCATGTTTCTAACTTCCTCTGTCAACTTTGGAATGTCATTGTACTGCCCTGTATGACTGCCCACGTGACAAATAAGCACACAAATGCTCACCTGCCTCACAAGGGCATTATAACAGTTGGTTAATGTTTGTAATGCAGTCTGAAGATTACAAGCACTTTAAGTGCTAGGTGTTGTGTACAAAGTATGTTTTCATCAGGTCAGGTCACATTTGTGAAATCACTGCACTTGGATATGGAAAATTAGCCCATATGTTTGTACTCATCTCCTGCAAGGCTTTCATTCTGCTTCATCAATTTTGAAAACAATATGCATTCTCCTGCCTTCTGTAGTCAAGATCAAATGTAAAACAGGACAGGATTAATCTTGAATCTTTTAATGACTGAAGTCTCCAAATCTGATTACAAGCAAATTCATGCATTTCACGCTCTTGAATAAGCTTCAACAAATGAGTAATATTTAGTAGAGTAATGACCAAAGACATAAAAAGACAAGAAGGCTAAGGCATTACTTGAGAGCTCCTGCATATATTAAAACACTCTATACAATATGCTTCAAAGCATTTCTTTTATGTGTTTGAAGTCTTGCAGGAAGCTGCTGAGAATGCTAGAAGAAACTAACACAGGTTTATATTAAGGTTTGTTGCAAGGGAAGGATCAGTAACTATGAATCATACTGTCTCCATGAACTGTGCAATTATTAATTTATTTAGCATGACAGACATTGGATATCCAGACAAACTTATGGGGCAAGTCCAACACTCTCTGTCTCTCAATCTCTCTGTCTTTGCAGGATCAGAGTCTTTGCCTGCTTTTTAAAAGCAATACTGCTGCTTAGCAACCAGTCATTTTCTGCTTGAATGACCTGTAAAACTGGAAGCCTTGCAAATCATAAACAAATGCTTTGGTCCAGGAAGAGACCAGAGTTTAAAATAAGTTAAGTTCCTTACTGCGGCAGAGCACACTGTTCCTTCCAAGGTGGCAAAAATTTCCATAGAGGAAAAAGGGAATATACAACACAGAATTTCAAATGGCGATTTCTTTCCTTTTACATAAAAAGGAAATAAACACTGACTCACAGGAAGATTTAAAACCACACGGAAAAAAGAAAGACACCCTGAAAGGATAAAAATAAAATTAATTCAAGTTTTTAAAGTAGTGTTTGAAGTTAAATGAAAATATATTTATTTAATTTATCTCCCAGTAGAAATGGTTACAAATGCACATCTGTGCATTGCATGTTGTGTTTTAAGGAGAAACTAGGGCAAGTAATTAGTTTTGATATCATAACAGAATTATTTTTAGTCATGTTCAGCTATATTTTTTTGTGGTAAAATTGATTATTCTTTCAAGACTAATTGCATAAACTTGAAAAAAAGAACCAGTGCAACTAGAGCAAGGAACTGGAGCGGCCAGTACTCCCGAGTTCTAGCGTCACAAGCAAATCATTTAGGGTCAGATTTTCCAAGGTACTGGGAAATTTGTAGGAACAGGTAAGTGCTTAATGGTACTTAAAAAAAGGAATTAAATACCTAATTCTAAGAGTGGGGCACATAACTGGATTATGGAAATTAGGCACCTAATTTGCTTATGCACTTTCAAATGTCATTAGGTAAGTACCTGCATTTTTAGGTACGTAAATACATTTGGAAATCTGGCCCCTATGTCCTGATCGAAATCCTGTTGAAATCAGCTAATAATATGTTGGTTTCAATAGATTTTGTGTGAGGCCTTTATGATACCAGCTTCTTATCTCTAAAATGGGAATAAATGTTTCTCCCTTTTGCCAAATGGTAAATCCCATCTCTATGGTCTCTCTCTCCTGCAATGTCATTGCTTAAATGAGTTTTTTTTTGTAGCTGTGTTGGTCTAAGGACATAGCACTGTAATAAATAAATTTGTTATTGAAGTGGGGTGATCTTTAATTCACAGAAGTTTTGGACTCTAGGTACCCTTCCATAAAGGTTGAGAACCCCCATTTAAGCAATCAAGGTTCTTTGAGCAGGTGTGATATCTTTTATTATCAGTTGGTCTAATAAAAGATATCACATCTACTCAAAGAATCTTCATTGCTTAAATGGGGGATTCTCAACCGTTATGGAAGGGTGCCTTGAGTTCAAAACTTCTGTGAATTAAAGATCACCCCACTTCAATAACAAATTTATTTATTACAGTGCTTGCAGAGGGACCAGGTAGTGAGAGTGGGGGAGCAGTCAGGCAGGGAGAGCCTGAGCCTGCCTTATCTACCTATCTCGTCACACCTGAAGCCTCAGTGCCCTTATCTGCTTATCTCCTCTCACTTCCTGCATCATCCCCCAAAGGATCTCCCAGCACCAATGTTTTACTGACCTTAGAAACAGTGCTTTACGCAAACCCCACAAATCCCTTGCACTCCAGTGAAGCCATGAAGCACAATACTACTTTTTGCTCCTCAGAACTTAGGGACTGCTCACACTGGGCATGCACAGCACCTGAACAGCCTAAAAAAAAAAAATCAGTCAGACCCCAAATGCTGAAGAAAGCTGTTGTCTGTGGACATTCTTCACCACCTTTCATGACTACTAAGTCTACGTGAGTTCAGGATATCAGGAGGGACAAAAGTCTGTAATTTTCACCAAGCTTGAACACGTTTTTCTAAAAAAATCATATCCTAATGCAGAAGTATTTGGCATGTGAATATACAGATAAAAATCTCACTGGATATTCAGAAGCATGTGGGTGTTTCCTTGCATGTTCAGGCATTTAATGGTTTTTAGAAATCTGGCCTGGGGTGTTTTAATAGTAAGAGGATACAGACAGCTTTTTTGTTATAAACTTGGCTTTACTTTAGAAATAGCATAGTAGTTCTTAAATATTTCTTTTGGAGGGAAAAAAGACCCACACACCAACTTAAATCTTTTTCTAAATATAACCCAATAATAAGAATTAAAAGAAACATACTCTCCCCATCAAGAACTGTGAAAGACAAGAACATTCCTCTTCTTTGCTGTTTGGTCGCAAGCTTTTAATAGATACTCATGCCAACCCTGTATGGTCCCAAGATGGCTCAAGATGGTTGAAATCAGTGAAAGTTAAGGATACTTGACACACTGCAGGAACAATGTACTGGATCACTGGTGCTGAATCTTTTGACCTCACGGGGCTGGTCTGCAGGCCAGATAAAATCCCATGCACCAAGATTAGGTCTGAATGTCCAGATCACAATTGTGAGGCCTTGACTAGCCTCTGCACACTGGGATCAACCCCTGGGGCCCCACACTGCCCCCAACATTGCCCCAGGCACCTGCGCCACCCTGCACTCATAGCTATGGCCCATAGGGCTTTCCACACACCTGTGGGAAACCTCATGGGCCAGATGACATGATGCCAGGGGCCGAATCTCAATCCTGGCCTATGGTTGGGCACCCTTGCAATGGACAACTAGTTGGCTATGTCATCCTAGCTCTGCATACATCTTGCTGAGATCAACAGTAGTAGCACCCTGGTAGGTGTGCCCATGTCTTAGACTGCAGGATTGCAAGCACAGAGAAGTGCACAGAAAGCAGGCACACTGCCTTCTGCAGCAGCGATGGCAAATGGGTAGAAGTGCTATTTGTCAAAATCACAAGAGCAAAAAGCTGGCAAGGAAGGATTTTGTTTAAGACTATTCAGTGGCTAAAAAGTATGTTAAATGTTTAGAAATACGATGCCAATGTTCCATTAAGATAAAACATAGTTAAAAAAATATAGAATAAGCTAAGATGATAATATGACATATTATATATTTAATATGTTTTTGGGTCTTGGATTTAAACGTTGGCAAATTTCACATTTGGGCTTTGGAGATTGTCTTTGTGGACCCAGATAACTATAGGCCACTCAGCCTAACTTCCATCCTACGGAAAATCCTAGAAAAGTTCATCAAGGAATCTGTCTGCACTAAGCTTGTAGAAGGTAAGATTCTGAATGACAGTCGGCATGGCTTCATCACAGGCAGGTCTTGCCTTACCAACCTCATCTCCTTCTATGACTCGCCAGCTGGACATGAGAGAGCAGGTTGACATTGTATACCTTGACTTCCAAAAGGCCTTTGATTTAGTATCCCACAGTGTTCTTGCGAGAAAATTGGAGGATTGTGGGCTTAAGTCCAAGACAGTCAGGTGGGTGAGAGACTGGCTGCAGGATAGGAATTGCTGTGCAATAAGCTCCCTACAGAGGTGATATGATCACCTACCCTGGAAATCTTCAAGAGGAGACTAGACAGTCACCTTGCTGGGGTCACCTGACCCCTGTTATCTTTCCTCCTTGGTGCAGGGGGGCTGGATCCAATGATCTTCCGAGGTTCCTTCTGGCCTTACAATCTATGTGGAAAATCTATTTGTACAAGCTGATATTGTCATGATCACTCGTCCTTGAAGAGCTCTGGGCAAGGAAATAATACTAGATGAACTGGGGGGGATATCTGAAGAAAGCATTCTGTGCACAGGTGACATTTGTATTGGTTAGTGCCATGTTAAAATCCATTTTTAACAAAGACAAACAATATAAGTGTGTAGGGATTTTTTTTCTGGTAAAAGGTATGCATTATTTGTCAGACTTACCTTTTCATTTTGTAGTCTTAGTATTTCCTTTGTAAAATTACTGCCAGTTATTTTTAGGGAAACAAAGTGATTATTAGGATTATAAATGTGACTTAATTTGATTAAAGACAGTCAGACATCACATATTTTAAAAGGATAAGGAATAGTAAATTCATGAAGCTCTTTGAACTACTTGCCTATTAGAAGAGAAAAAATAGTAAGCAAGCAACTTACTAAAAAACAAAAATAAAACCCAGTTTATCAGACCTCAGTCTACTAATGATTGTTGATTAAAATACTGAGGGTCAGGTCATGCCCCCTTAGAATCACACAGAAAGATAAGAAGTTTAGAAAATCTGCAAACATGTGCTGCTTTTTACCAGTGGCAGTCTGACTTCAGCTGCACTGTCTGGCAGGGCTCTGTGAATAGAGAGAGTAGGTCCTTTGGTCACTGTTTATGAACACAGAGGGGGTCCTTTGTTCACTGTTTATGAATGCTAGTCTCTTAATTCCCTATGAAAACTTGCCAATGCAAGATACTTATGTGAGTGGCAGGAGAGCTGTGGGGAATTAAGTGAGTTTGTGCCTGAAGCACTAGTATTGGATTATGCTTAACAAAACACCTAAATTCTCAACTGATGCAAGCTAATGAGTTGAGTTATCCTGCAAGATGATTGTCCAGTGGCACATGCTTCCAAAAAACCCCAACCAACCAAAAACAAAAACATAAGACTAAGAAAATCTTTGTTCATGTGGACAAAAGAAATGTTGGCAGTTGGTTCAGTTTATGTTTTCCTGAATGCTATGGGCAAAAAAATCAAACCAGATGGAAACAATCCATAAACCATGGGGAGCCAAATTACAGAACGACAATTTACAGTGATAGTAGAATTGTAGATGCACTTGTTAAATGTGAAATAGAGCTCCCCTTCCCACAAAGGAGAACAGACATTTTTTTAAAGTGTCTATAAATGATAAAAGGAGCAGTCATATGATGGGATACAAAGAGTTTGTAATCCTGATTTATGATATGTGACTTTATTGCAAGTAACTCAGTGTACGTGACATCTCCTAGTAATTAGCTTGTTTTGCTTGTGTTTAAATCCTGACCTATAATTTGAATATAGTTAAGATATCGAAGGTCTGAGTCCAGAGCAATTAAGCACACCTCTTTTGCTCCAAAGACTGATAGCTATAAAGTCTTGTGTTTCTATTTCATGATAATAAACAGATGGTAAGAAACAAGAACTCACAAACTTTTTCTTCTCCAAACCAAACTGGCAGGAGAAATACCTGCAAATTGGTAGGTAGAGAACTGAAGGGAGCCAGTTTTCCTCATGACGGAGAGAGCATTATTCAGTGAAAAGACTAAAATTCATATGGGCTTTTGTTCTGCTGCTACTTCTGGCAAGAGCTTATCTCAGCAAGTAGTACAAGCTTTGTTATTTAAGATAACAGAATTATTTTGAGTTGTCTCCTGTTATCAGTAGAGGAGAATGCTCAGCATAAGGTAGTGGTTTGTTTATTTTCAATTTTTTTTAAGTATTAGCTCTTCAAAATGCAAGGATCACTTCTAAATAAAAGTTCTTAGAAAGTTACCCATTTACAACTATTTTTTGAAGGGCAAAGCAAACCATCAAAGCACAAAGGCTTGCGGAGTAAGCATTTACTAAGAGCAGTTTTTTGACTATCAGTAGCTCCCAAGTGAGGACACAGCAATAGGCAGACAGTACTCTGCTGGTAATGAATCAATTGCATCTGAATGATTCTATCTCTGCAAATTTCGTTGTATACGAGGGACCAAATCTTGATGGTTTCTCTTTGTGATTTACTACACTTCAACAGTGGAGCTACCAAATGTGGCATTTGTTTCATTTTATACCAAATAAAAACATATTACTAAGATTAAGTTTGCACTTTCCTGACAACATACATGTAGGTGTTATGTGCTGGAGGAAGCTTCCTTATTAAATCCTGCCTCCAAATACATAAGTGTTCAATGGAGATGGAAGGGCAGTAGAGGAGAGTTCTCTGACTTTTCTGTACCTTAGGCAAAGGCAGTCAACACAGTTCAGAGTTTGTGAAGGCTTTAAGATGAAAAATGCTACAGAAGAGTAATTCTTGTATTATTATATTTGGCTATACATCTCAAGACAATAATATATTCCTTTACTCAAATTCTTTTCATCTTTACCTTTCTAGTCCATCCATGAGAGTAGCAGTTTATCTGTTCTTTCTTTGGTGAGTTAATTTTGTTTCACATTAACACCTTTTTTCCTAGTTATGGAAAAGGAATTTATTTGAGCCATATTTAAGAATTAAATGTATATTTTCATGGGAAAAATGTATGTACAGATACAGTATTGAATTAAAATAGGACTAAGCATCTTATTTCTTATGAGTAGTGTCTTCTTGAAAGTTGTAAATCGCTTTTTTAGTCATTTAAATGGTACAGTAGATAATTTAAATTCTCACCTCTCTGGGATTTAGCCACTTCTAACAAGAATTTGGTAAATATCTAAATCACAACAGAAAACCCTTTCATGATGATAACTTTATAGCAATACTGCACATAAAGGTTTTCATAAACTGCTATTATGACCTCCACATCCTATACCATTTTTATTCAACAAAACTTATATGAAGAGAGCCCTGGTATAGGACTTGAAAGGTAGAAAATCACCAACGTTAATCACCCAATTATGACACTGTCTTCCTTTGTGGCCTTTAATGAGTCATTTAGAGCCGGATTTGTTCATAGATTCATAGATGTTAGGGTCGGAAGGGACCTCAGTAGGTCATCAAGTCTGACCCCCTGCCCTGGGCAGGAAAGAGCGCTGGGGTCAGACAACCCCAGCTAGGTGCTTGTTCAGTCTCCTCTTGAAGACCCCCAAGGTAGGAGAGAGCACCACCTCCCTTGGAAGCCCAATTTCAAATTCTGGTAACCCTTACTGTGAAGAAGTTATTTCTAATGTCCAACCTGAATCTGCTCTCTGTCAATTTGTGGCCATTGTTCCTAGTTACTCCAGGGGGTGCCCTGGTAAATAGAGTATCTCTTATTCCCTGCTGCCCTTCCCTGATGAATTTATAGGCAGCCACAAGATCACCTCTCAGCCTTCTCTTGCAAAGACTGAAGAGATCTAGGTCCCTCAGTCCCTCCTCGTAGGGACTTGCTGCAGGCCTCTGACCATATGTTGGCAGGCCCTCCTCTGAACCCTCTCAAAATTCTCTGCATCCCTCTTGAAGTTCAGTACCCAAAACTGGACACAGTAGTCCAACTGCAGCCTGACCAGTGCTGCATAGAGGGGAAGGATCACCTCCCTGGACCTGTTCATCATGCATCTGCTAATACATGATAAAGTACGGTTAGCTTTGTTGATCACTTTGTCACATTGATCAAAGCAGAAACACATACCTATTAGAGTGTGTACTAATTTGATAGATTATATATATATATATATATATAAATTCAACAAACCAGGCAAAAAAGTCAAAGATTGCATTATTAGTCTTGTATTCAATATAGTTAAATGTATATCTCTTATTCAGTTTTGTAAAACAAAAATCTGGTCTTCTTGAGCATCTTGACATTGCTTCCAATACTTCACTGTCAGTCATTTCTACACCTGGATTGATATTACCATACCCAAGCTAAGGTTTTTAGCTAGAGCTAAAAACCAGTCTACAGGGCTATGATATAGAAAAGAGACTTTACTGGGAATGGCTAAGTGACAGCAAAATTGTAGAAGAAAGGATAATTAGAATAGTGGAACATCAAGACCATTAAAAGGGATAGATGCTTGTTAATTGGAGAGAGATTAGCAGGAATTAGGGAGATGATGATAATGGGTAATGAAGCCAGTTGATTCTGTCAGCACTGGCCAACCTGAAGTACCGCTGCACCTTCCAGGCAGTTTTAAAGTTTGGGTGGAGCAGGAATCAAAGAGTGAGGTAGGAGATGTTAAACTATACCACTGCATCCTCCTGGATCCACCCCTGATTATCATTACTTGTTGAGAGTGAATTCATAGTAAAGAGCAATAATAAACTTAAATTATTAATCTATTATTAAGCTCATTTTAATGGTAGTCTTAATGTTCCCTTGTCTTCTAAAAAGATAACATTTATGTTCTGCTTTATAATTAATATAAGATCTAAAATAATAGAAAATTAGGGTATGAGGGGACCTCAGGAAGTCATCTAACCCAGCCCCCTGCTGAATCCCCAACTAGATCATCCCAGCCATGGTTTTTCTTAACCAAGTCTTAAAAACCTCCAAGGATGGAGATTCCATAACCTCTCTGGGTAACCTTTTGCAGTGTCTTACTACCCTCCTAGTGGGAAAGTAGGCATTGGGAGAGTCCCTGTTCCCCTGAGCACTACCAGGAGTGACAAGAAATAACGGTCACAAGCTGGCAGAGGATAGATTCAGACTAGACATCAGGAGGCGCTACTTCACTGTCAGGGTGGCTAGGATCTGGAACCAGCTTCCAAGAGAAGTGGTGCTGGCTCCTACCCTGGGGGTCTTTAAAAGGAGGCTGGATGAACACCTTGCGGGGGTCGTTTGACCCCAGTACTCTTTCCTGCCATGGCAGGGGGGTCAGACTTGATAATCTGTTCAGGTCCTTCCGACCCTACCAACTACCAACTATGAAAGTTTTTCCCTAATATTGAACCTAAACCTCCCTTGCTGCAACTTGAGAGCATTGCTCCTTGTTCTGTCATCTGCCACCACTGAGAACAGTCTAGCTTCATCCTCTTTGGAACCACCCTTTAGGTAGCTGAAGGTTGCTATTAAATCCCACCTCAGTCTTCTCTTCTCCAGACTAAATAAGCCCAGTTTCCTCAGACTATCCTCATAAGTCAAATGCACCAGCCCACTAACTATTTTTGTTGCTGTCTGCTGGACTCTCTCCAATTTGTCCACATCTTTTCTGTAGCAGGGGCCCCAAAACTGGAGACAGTACTCCAGATGTGGCCTCACCAATGCTGAATAGATGGGAAAGAGGCAATTCCCTCTATCTGCTGGCAATATTTCTACTAATTCAGTGCAGTATGCCATTAGCCTTCTTCACAACAAGGGCACACTGCTGGTTCATATTCAGCTTACTGTCCACTGTAACCCCTAGGTTCTTTTCTATAGACCTACTGCTTAGACAGTTAGTCTGCAGCCTGTAGCAGTGCATAGGGTTGTTTTGTCCTAAGTGCAGGACTTTGCACTTATCCTTATTGAACTTCATGAGATTTCTTTTGGTCCAATCCTCCAATTTGTTGAGGTCTCTTTGAATCTTCTTAATGAAGAAATCCAAAGATGCACTGACTATACAACATTACCCTTTCCTTCATTTTTGCTGGGGTATTGCTGGGCAGAGCAGTGGTTGAACATGAAGTCTGATTTTTTTTCCATTTGCAGAAACAGATCATATTTAGTAACCAATAAAACTTTTAGTAAATCTTATAACTCAGTTATAGACTTGGCAACTTCATCTTCTTTTCTGATGGCTAACATTCAGGTATTACTATTTAACTAAGATTTTCCAAAACCTCCAGATTTTCCAAAACCTCCACAGAACACACACACAAACTGGTTCATCATTTTACTATCAAAATGATTAGTCCCATTTCAACATCTAGCCTGTATTACAGCCATAATGGATTCAGTGGACTTACCAGAAATGGGTAAAAATGTTGTATCATGTCTTTTTGTCAGGGAATTACTGAAGGCTGGAAATTATCCACTCATTTCATGTACTCCAAATGCAACTCTGGCTTGCACTATATACAGACTGGCAGCCTAAAGTCAACAAATTCTATAGCTTGCTAGTTACACTCTTGGATATCAGTAAGGTGTGGGGGGAGGAGGAGAGGGGCAAACAAGGCACCAGCCCTGGGTGCTGACATAGCGAGGATGCAAAGGGAGCAGCAACCCCTGCCACTGACTCAGTGCCCCTGTTGCCTTTGGCAGGCCAGCCACTGCCCCACATGCCACTACTGCCTAGGGTGCAAAACTTCCTAGTTACATCTCTGTTGATATCCTGAAATATCTGGTCATTCATAGAGACATAGGCTAAGTACAGACAGTCAAAAAGCCTGAGGCTGAATTAATTCAATCTTTGCAGATTAGTCTAAGCTGTGTAGTTTGAACCAATAAGCAAGTAAATAGACATTCACTTTTGATTCTGAAAATGCTGCCACATGCCTGCAGTGGCCCAGGCCAGAAGCTGGGGGGTGTTAGAGCACACCTCCCTGCTTGGCTAGAGCAGACAGTTTGGGCCTAGGCTAGACCGCCCACCCTGTGAAGGGAAGTGGGGGTTTGGAAGGGAGGTACAAAGCATCCTAGCCAAGGATTTGGGAGACTGAGTGGACTTGAATCTGGAGGGGATCTGGAACAGTATTTCAGTAAACTGATTTAACGTAAACCAGTGAAGTCTAATACTACATTCATCCAGTTTTATCTTAAACCAGTTTTGGCCATTTTGAAAGTGGTCTACATGCACTGAACTTCTGTTGTGTTACAGATCTGAATCAGTTTCTGATCACTTATACCAGTTTATGTGTAACTTCTGTCCCTAACCATAGTGATCCAATTTTCTCAGATGTTGGATGCAGCTCTTCCATGGAAGAACTGGAAGCAGGTACCGTTTATCTACTTCTAGTGGGTCCTTTTTCCAGTGTAATCTGTCCATACCCCAGGGAAAGGGTTGTTGATTCTAGCTGAAGTTGCTGTGGTTTTTAGGGAACTCTTTATTCCTAAGGTCACTGACAAAAGGCACAATGTGATCTGATGTGTGATCAACAATTGTGCTTCTTGCCATGTGTAGCTTTCCATGCCTCTCCTCCCCGAGCGTCACACTTCTGGGTCTCCTTCAAACCTCCCCGCTGCCTGCTGGGTTGCTTGGCTAGGCTACTGGGAGCAGCCTTGGGTCAGCTACTCAGGGGTCTCTCCTGCCACGTCTTTGATGATGATTGGTTCTTTAGCAGGAGGAATATGTTTAATCCTGTCTCCCCTGGTACTCCCCCTTGGTCATCCTTGTGATTATTGTTTCTTGGGGCTCCACCTCCCCTACACCCTGTCTACTGCCAACTGCGATGTTATCTGTTAGGGCCAGCCTTACTGACGCTCGTTTTCTTAAGGGCTATGGCTGTGAGCTACCGATGGTATGGGCACCAAGCATCCACCGCTGCCCTTTGGTGTACCGTGATTCATGGGATGTCGGCCTCCGCCTGGGCTTCAGGTCCCCTTGATGGGTTACCCCATCCCTGGGTTCGGTACCTCTTGCCCGTTGCCTGCATCTGGGTTCTGGCTCTGTTGTCCTCGCCAGTGTCCCAATCACCGCTGCTGCTGGCCTCTGTCTACACTGGCCTCGTAGGTGACTCGCTGGGCCCTAGCTGACCTGCCTTGTCTCCTGTGGTCCCCGCTCTGGGGTGCCACCACGTCTCCTCTGCCACTGGCCCCTCAGTCCTCTTCAACCTCTCTGAGCCAGGTGGGAATGCCTCTTCCAGTTCCCACGGCTTCCTTCCTGCCGGGGCTTTTATCCCGGTGCAGGGTGGCCGCTTGGCCAGTCGTCCCTTGCACGCTTTTACAAAGCACACCCACACAGATGTGGCAGCCATTCCTGGCCCCTCTGAGCTCCACCATGGGTTTTCCTTTTGATCTTGAATGGCAGCAGGAGCCAGTGGCACTGTATCCTGCTGCCTCTCTCCGGCTTCAGGTAAGTTTCCTCCACACCATGCCACATGTGCATGGCATGAGGCGTGACTGTAGAATGGAGCAGATCACATCATGCCATATGGCTGATGCAGGGGGAGCCCAGGATAATGATCCCAGGCTCCTTCTGTACTGGCAGGTAGGAAGCTTGGTTCCCTGTGCTCCTGTGGCTGGGAGACTCAGTCAGCTAATAGGTGTTCCCTGCTGGGGAATACATCAAAGCCAAAGGCTCCCAGCCTCTGGAGCACACAGGAGTCTGGAAGGTCTTGGGTGTGCTTCAGAGGCTAGGGGCACTAGCCACACTTTCAGTTAGAGGCATGATAGAAACCAGCTACAAAAAATTATACATATTTTGTGTAATAACTTTGAGGTTTATTCCCTATTTTATAACACCAATTAATTATGTCTTAAGTGTAACATCTGTCAGGAGTCTAGGTGACACTGTTTACAGAACATGAAAGCTGTAGTGCTTAGGTTAAAAGAAAAATGATATTTTTCATATACTAGCAGTTGACATTAATTCATTGGTGAAGATTACGTAAGTTTGCACTTATCAGTATGTGTAGTACCTTAAAGAGCTCCATCAGGAATATCCATAAGCAAGGAATGTATTAAGGTGTAGAGTAAACCAGGTGCTAAAAAAAAAAAAGGATAGTGTTCAAGGAGGAGTTCAGCTGGAATAAAAGATTTGAAAATGCAAATATGAGATGGAAAAAAATGTAAGAAAGGCTGAATTAAATTCAGGAAGCTTTTTATAAATACAGTAGGATTCCTGTTCTTCCCTAAAATTTGAATCCCTATTGTCTTCTGTTCTATTCAGATAAATAGGGTCCTACTTCTTTAAGGTCTGATCCAGTAACTAATAAGACCAATGGAATGGTTTCAATTGATTTCATTGGGAAAGTGGATTGGGACTTTACTGCATACACAAAAGTATAATACAGCAAAATATGTCCCTTGCAAGAGTCCCAAGCTGCTTTCTGTTTTGAGGTTGTTGTTTGAAAGCTGTAGCCACCTTAAAATTAATTCTTTTGTTTGAAAACTGAATCAGTCATATTTGCATAAATTAAATTGGAAACTGATTTCACACTGATAGAGCTGGCTTCTGAATTGTAAGTGGGACATTTTGAGAAGTCTGTGATGCCTATCCAGATCTCACAGGACAACATGGGGTATAGATGAAAGCAAGTTGAAAACTTTGATTGTATGCCAGTTACTCAAAATTTTACAAACAAATCTATCCTTTTAAAATAAGTATAACATATTATCTAGTGAATATAACAAGTGAATATATTATAAATGTATTTTCACAGAATTCACTCTAATTCTGGTTAATGTATCTACTCAGTATCCTGGAAGATGTTAGAACTTGCAAAGAAAACAAATTATGCAGAGAAGCCCAAAACCAAGACATCCTTGGGGTGAGATAAGGTTCATCCAAGTTTTAAAAGGACTTTAACAGATAGATGCCTCTCTGTAGGGTAATGGACAATTATGCAGGATGGTATGTTGAAGAAATTTCCAAGAACTAACTGTATGTAAATATATGAAAGTACTCCTGGCCTCTTGGGATCAAACTGGCAATCATGAACTAAAAACAACCCCCAAAAAACCAAAAAAACCCAAAACTGCACAGGGTTGGAAAAATTAGAACATTGCAGAAATGATTAGCTAGAAAGGTATTAAAAATGAAAGTTTAGCTCCTCCAAAGTCAATGGAGCCCTGCAGATATACCTGAGAGAACCTGGCCTCCTAATCTCTCTCCCTCTTTTCTTTGCAAGTGAAGAAGATTGAAAATTGTGATATATTGTGATACATTTAAGTATATAAATTATTCATGAGATCATCAGGATGGTCTATGTTTTATCTTGGACCTCAAGTGTTTTTCACTATATGTGTATTTTTATGATGGCAGAGAATTACTAGGTTATAAAAGTAAAACTAACCAACGCTGAGATAAAGAGCATCATTTAGATCTTCACAGTAAGTAAACCATAATACATGAAGTTTCATGTTCACCAATGTAGAAATACTTTAAAATATTCAGAGCACTATTAATAAAGATAGTGAGGCAGCCTGAAGGGGCTAGAAGCTATGTGGATAATACATTATAATCTAAATTGTAGGATAAAGAATTACTACACTAATAAAAAGGTATGAGATCAGTAGACAGTCTGATTAAGCCATCAATTATTGTTTTGTAGTCACAACAAAAGAACAAGAATGTCATTCCCATAACATAAGCCAGAAAAAAAAAGAAAGGAAAAGGTTTGGCACAGATTCATCTCTGTTATTGCAACTCGCACCACAGGACAAATATACAAGTGTATCTGTCCTTTAAGGGAAACATGATGCAATTGGGATATCCTGGTTTAATCAAGTTTAGAATTAAATTTGTAATACTTGGACATACAGAAAATTTCATTAAACACCAAGGCTCAAGATGCTGTCTTTCTGAATGAAGGGCCATTTGATTTCTAAAGAAAGGGGCATAGGTGACTGGTAAGGGAGGCACAGGGGGGCATATGCCCCCCCCAAGATTGGCCGCGACCGCCAGCCTCTGCAGGAGGTCCCTGCTCGCCACCCCACTGCTGCTGCCACTGCCACCGGCATCTGCAGGTGGTCATGGTTCACCACCCTCCCATGCCACCCTGCTGCCAGCTTCTGCGGGCAGTTGCTGCTTGCCACCCTGCTGCTGATGCCGATGCCCACAAACTGTGCCTCTCCAGTCTTAGAAGGCACCAGTCCCCCATGGAAAGGGGAAAACAACCCAAAAACAACCCTCCCCCGCAAACTTTTAGGCTACCACAAAATAAGCAAATCACATTGTATAAACCGTGCCCCCTCCCCGCCAAAAAACCCGTAGAAAAGCAAAAATATGGAAGACTTCTCTGACTTGAGAAACTGTTTGAGGAGGATAGGATTTCTGCCTTGAAATATCTGTAAGCATGAATGTGCAAGAATCAGGGCAATACTCCCTGCCTGGTTTGGGGAATGGGCTGGGGGCTTTGCCCTGCTGCTCCACACCCCTTCCAGACCAGTCCAAGGGAGGGGACTGAGGCAGGAAGTCTCTCCCTGCTGCTCATCTCCCAGCCATGGGTGTCCCCAGTCTGGGGAATAGGAACAGGAGTGGAGCAGCCACTGTTCCCCACACCTTCCAGAGCCTGGGATGATCTCAGTCTGGGGAAGGAATGAGGAACAGGGGACAGAAGAGTTGTAGGCTGTACACCTGTACTGCTTCCTTTCCCAAAAACATTTCCACTGCTAGAAACTTATCAGAAAGTTCTACTGCTAGAAGTGAACGCCTGTTTGTGGCATCTAGCACTTTCTCTTACACATCGCCAGTTCACAGATACTTGGGTTGGCAATAGCTGAAAGTTGGTACAATCTAAGGGTTCTTTGGCAGCTGAGATAAAATGAACAGGTGGTCTCAGTCTAGTTCCTGATGCCACTGTACACAGGGCCCTTGCTGACAGTCTCAAAGAGGCCAAGGACTGAGGGGTTTGCATTTGGCACTTTATGTAAATTAAGACAAACAGATGCAGTTGCTGCCTAAGCTATTTCTCTTCCATGAATTGAAAAAAAACCACTTTGGTGTTCAGGGTTCCTAATCCAGCACCACTAAAAGAAAAAAAAAAAACTAAGAAGAACCTGGAGAGGCTTGAAGACTAGAGATGTAGAAAAATCTGTTGCAGGAGATATTTATGGAACTTGAGTAAGACAGAATTATTTGGTTCAATATAGATCATAACACCCACCAGTGTGATTAAGCAGGATAGAATCCAAACATGCTATGTAGGCTAAACAAAGAAAATAGATGTAAAACAGTAAGATAATTTGGCTGGATAATGAATAGATTAGATATATCAAGTCTAACAAGAATACTCAGTGGTCATGGAGACAGATTTCAAGACTGACTTCTTCCATGTCTTGTATGCAGACAGTACATTTTCAATTAGTAATGAAAAATGCAGACCACATTGCGAGACCTGTTCTTCATTTTTATTCCATGGATATGTTTTCAGGGAAGGGAACATCTTGCACTTTCCTGGTTGGCTCTGGTTCAGGTTCTGAGGCAGGTTTTAAAACAAACCAGAGAGATGAGTGGTTTGAAATTTAAACTGATAAAATTATTGTCTGCTTTTTCAAATTGAGAAAATTATCGAGAAACATAAGCTATATTTAGAGTCCATGGACAGATATTATATACTGTTCTGTAAACTGGGCATTCATCTAATAGATGACGTGATAGATGTCGCTGGCTAAATTAAAGCAAGCAAATAAAATAGCAGAAATAAAAAGAGAGAGTTGAACAAGTTGATAGCAAAAAACAAAAAAAGTGCTCTACGTACTTCATACATAGATGATAAAAGGAGAGTCTGAGTATGGCTTTGTCACGTCTGACATTCAAATACCTACCCTGGCTCCTCATTAGTTTTAATTTAGCACAGTCCTTGCTGTGTCAAACTGAGTTGATTTACATCCCATACAGCCCTATTGACTTCAACACATTGGTGAGACTTTGTGCAGATATCTGTAAATGAGAGGGAAATCAGACTTTAGGGTGATATTGAGTTGGTAGTAGAAAAAAGCAAAAGAAAGGAAGTATTGACATGAATAAAGTTGTCAAAGCAGAAAAGAAAAAAATATTATACAGGGGTTCCAGTTTTTAGGTTTCATCTAATTGCTTTGCCTAAACTTACCTTTTGTTACTCAGTCATATGTCTGGGCCAGTATTTAGTAATTCAGTGGAACAAATGATACTTTTCGGACAGCATTACAAGCAAGATTTCCACATTACGAGCATGCATTTCTTTATTTAACCTACTCAAGAAAATAAATTGCTCAGAAGAATTTTATGACAAGAAGAGAGGTTGTATTACTAAATAGATGCTACTCAAATGGGATGTATTATATAATGGTATTTATAGATTTACGTATTCCTTTAAGTGCATAATTGCACTTAATTGTTGCCATACCGTAGGAATTTTCCACTGGCTGCAGGAGGGTGTGGTATATCAGTGCTGGAATGACATCAGCTTTTGACAGTTTGTGCACATAATAAGGAAGTATTAAAATTTTCCAATAACTTTCATTGGAAGCAAACCAGCTGTGACCTAACCATAAAGTAAGCCTTTCCCCCCACCTTAAGCTTACTGAGAATTTACTCAAACATACAAGGATTTTATTGGAGAGCTTTAAATGCAATTTTATTTTGTGGCAAGATTTACACAAATGGTAAGCAACATGTGAAGTGTAGAAGGGATCTACTTAATTCGCAATTTCACAATTTTAGTGGAAACGGTGAAAAGTGGTTTCTGTGATCACCACAAAAACTGGTGTTCCCCATGATTTTGCACAGAATCATTGGGAAAAAATAAACCTTACTAAAAATAAAATGCTGGTTCCCCAGTGGAAGCCAGTGGCTGCTCTGCCTGCCAGCGGGGAGATGCTGCTACCACGAGGGGGAACAGCCACGATGGTGGTCACCCCCTCCTCTCTCTGCTGCTGACTGGGCAAGAAGGCTGCCTTTTGTGCAGCCCCACCCCTCTCCACCAATCACTAGTAAGGGGCAGTGCCACATGAATCAATGTTGCCACTGGTGAGGAGAGGGGCTGCCAGGTCTCCTCAGCTAATCAGCAGTTTGTGTGTGTTGGGGGGCAGCGGGGAATGGGGGATTTACCATGAAAAGATCATGAAAATGGTGCTAGGCACAGTGAGCAGTCCATGATTTTTACTCCCCATCCATGCTTTAAGTTGATCCCTACAACATGGAAAACTACAACATGGGTATGTCTGCATTAGTCTAATGCACTGTGAAGTGTCTAATCTAATGCACAGTAAAGCACCACTGTCTACACGTGCACAGCAATTACTGCACAGTAAATTAGTCTAATGCATGGTTTGCTAGCACCTGTAGATACGGGTACTAGATGAACCGTGCATGAGATACTGCACAATAGCACTGGTGAAGACAGCTGACCAGCAGCAAATTGCTCCTGGTCAGCTGAGACAGCAGGTGGTGGAGGAAATATCTCACCTCTGGGGAAGCTACCTGCCAGCTCCATGCCATGAACTGCAGGAACATCTCTCCGCCCTCCGCATATTGAGGCAAGGGGGCTGGGAAATAGCTGTCTGGGAGCCCAGACATCTCCCCACTCCCTGTGCCCTGTAGATTGGGGCTGCAGGCCTGGAAAGCAGCTGTCCAGGAGTTCAGACAGCTCCCCTCACCCTTGGGAGCCCAGACCTGATCCCTGTGCCCTCTGCTAGCTTGGGCCCGGCACCTGGGGGAGCCTGAAGCTCCCCCTGGCTTCTGTAGTGGGGCAGAACAGGGCAGGAACAGGAAAATCTGCTTCTGTATTTTACTGTGCAGTAAGCCTAAGGCACATTAATAGCACATGTAGATGTGCCCTGTATCGGGAAAAAAACACAGAGGATAGGAAAGTCTGCAAGAGACTACATAGTTCAGGTGACTGAAGTTCTACATTTCAGGTGCAGAGTTCTACAGTGGAAGGTCAGTGATTTAAATCCAGTCCAGGTTGTACTGACTGGAAGTTTTCACTATGTCATTCTTAGTGAGGTTAGTAATTGATTCAGTCTTCATATATTTAAATAGAGATTTGATATATTAAAATGAATGAATGTCTTAGTGCTTCTACACCATTAAGCAGACATTGGCTGCCTATAGATGTGTTGGTTTGCATTCTAATTGGAGCACATTAGAGTAGACTCAATTAATCGAGTCTGCTCCACGTTCTAATTAGAACACTCAAGTAGCCACTTTAAAATGTGGTGGTCTTAATACATGTGACAGTGGGCTGTTTTAATTAGAGTGGCTGTCAGGGACCCATTTTAATTAAAATAGCACCTCTCCATCCCCAAACACGTGTATAGGTAATCAGCAATATGATGATTCATTATAATGATGAATAATTATTCAACTAAAATGAACAAATTGACATTAAAATCAGGTTGTATATACAATAAAATTTTACTTGAGTTGTATCCCAATACAAATGTATTTTATTTAAAAAGGTTTAGGAAAACAAGATAAAATGAGAAGTGGAGCATTTTCTGCATTGCTAAAGAAAAAAATATCATTGGATAATTTGGAAAAGCCACCTTCATTCTGGATTTGTCAAGGAATTTTTGTAGTAAATCCCCTAGTTATATATAGTGAGAATACTACATTTGGACTGTGTGAGGAAGCCATTTCAGCCTATTCGCCTTTTGAGAAGATAAAGCAAAATGCTGTATCAGCTTTAATGGTAACTGAGTTTTCTTAAGTGTACAGTGTATTTCTAGAAAATGTGTTTTGTTCCTTTTGCCACATGGAACTAAGACCAAGCTATCCTATGTAAAGTGACTCCCAAAAGGGAAGTGTAATTTTTCTCTTGAAAGCAAAGCTCTAGCTTTCCCAAGAAAAGTAGTAATATTCTATGGGTGCCTGTATATGAGTCCGGAAGCTGCTCTAATGTGCTGTAATTACAGCACATTGGAGCAGACTCGATTAATAGAGTCTACTCATGTATCAGCATTCCTTCACTTCAAATGGCAGTGGGGCACTTTATCTAGAGCTTGTTGAATGAACTTTAGTTAAAACACCCCCGCTGCCATTTTGAAGCATGGGGATGCTAATACACGAGACACTCTTGGTGCTTTAATCACCACGGCTCTTGGAGTCACTCTAATTAAAGTGCCCCCCCCCCCCCGACTTTTGGAAAAGATTTTCTAGAGATACTTGGTTCTGCAGCGGGGTTGACAATTCCTAGTGAGTTTGGGAAGCTCCAGGACCTCTTTCAGAAGTTCTCAAACAAGGGTAGAAGTGGAGGCCTCAGTAGGGAATGGTGCCAGTACGAAGAGCCAAAACGGAATATAAGAATTATACATAATATTTATTCATTTAAAAAAAATGTAATCCTGTGTTTCTATATGACTTTCCCATGGGAATCAGATTATGTATTTGATATTCCAAATATACCAAAATGATATAAGCAAATAACAAGGATGTATGTAAAAACATCAAATAAGGACATCGAGAATGGCTTCTTTTAATCACAGATGATGGAATATATCTCAACATAAAACAAAGGTGGGCTGTTGTCATGCAAACATTGGTAACTATAGGGCAGCAATAAGATATCAGCCTGAAAAATAATAAAATATGCTCCAGCACTCCCCTACTGGGAATCTGCATGTTGAAAGTTTGAACTAAAAATATATATGCATATTTAAGATGCAGACGAGATTAAAAAAGACAAGCGGTGGGAGAAAATGCCTATAAAAGGCTGTTTGCTACTTATGTAATGTGGTAAAAGTGAGATAAGAAGGAAAAAGGGATAGGAAACTTGCCATAACTTTTGAAATAACCATCTGAGAGGAGAAGTTATAGAAACTCTTAACAGTTTCTTTTAACGACCTGTGGCTCAATTAAAAATTGACCTAATAAGGCATCAAATTCAGCATCTATAAGAGTAACTTACCTGTTCTGACACTGTACAGCCAGTATTTCAGTTTCCTCTCGAGTCTCATGAATTAAGTACATTCCCATTATCTTTCAAGATAAAATGTTGTCGTTGATCCTTCTGAGCTTTCTTGGCTATTTGCTACATGACACCATTGAAACATCTCTTCAAGTAAATAACAGTTAAGCATAAAAGGCCATGTGCTATTTTTTTTAAGATTTCAATTTTTTTAAAAGCAGCTGTAGCTTATTTCTCCCCTGCAATCAAGGCTTCTTCTCACCCTTACCCCTGGGCCCAAAATTGATGGCCAGTGCTCGGCTCCAAGCTGGCTATCAGGGGTGTCAAATTCACCATGGACCTCAGGCCAGATCCAGTCCATAGGGGCTTCTTTTAGGATGCATCTGCAGAGCCAATGGCAGCTGTGGCAATTCTAGTTGTGGTGGTGAGGTTCTGGGGTCAGGCAGCAGCATGTGTCTGGGTTCAGGCAGTGACAGGTCTAGGGCTGGTCAGTGGTGGGTCCAAGGCTGGTGTCAGGGTTGAGCAGTGGTGGGATGTATGAGGGCTATACAGCCCTTGCTTGCACCCTACCACTGACAGCCATATCAATTGGGGCTCAGGGACTCCAAAATTCTGCAGGTGGTGGTAGGCCACACTTCACTGTCCCTGCCTGCACTCCTGCCACAATTTCCAGTAGCCCATTGAACTACCGGAGGGCTGGATACAATAGTTCTGTGGTCTGGATTCTGAAACTGCCAGTGAGACACTGATGGCTTGCAACAACCCAGGGTAGGGGGAAGTTTTGTTGTACAGGCAGTAAATTAGTGTTTATGTTTGGACCCAATGTGGTAACCAGTGAACTGAATTGAGACTGTCAGGGGTGGAGGAGTTCCTAGTAGTGACTAAGGGGCACGAGGCTGTTTTGAGCCTTGCCAGGGGTCTGGGGCTCAGGACACAGAGTGGGTTTAAGCCAAAAGAGATTGTAGCTTAGTGAGAAGCTGAAGTCCAGCGTGGACAGAAGCCAGATTGGGCTCGGGGCCCAGTGTCTGAGAAGGGTGGAGCCCACACCCATGGGCCCAGTGTCCAAGAAGGTGAGACAGGCTCTGGAGCCCAGAAACCAGGTCTTGTACATTGGGCCTGGGCTAGAAGACCCAGCAAGAGGAAAGGGGCAGAAGCCAGGAAGGCTGAGGCCCCAACACCGGAGAGTGATTGAAAGACAACAGGGCAGGACAAAGGACCCTCAAATCACCTAGCTTTCCAGGCCTAGACTGCAGTCAATGTTTTCATAGAGGCCATACAGCAGAAAGAGCTGCAGAAACAGTGGTTGTGCAGCTGGGTGGTAGTGACTGAGGACCTACAGTTTGGGGCTTTGATTTGTGGGGGCAGGAAAGGGTTTCTCCATCCTCTTACAGTTCTGTGGCCACTGCCTGCTAGAAACCTCCCAGTCCTGGTTTTTTTCCAACAAGGCATGGCAGACAAAGTTAATCTGGGAGCTATCTTATCTGTGCTTGAAGCAGAAGAAAGGAGGAATCCTGAGGCCGGGTCTCAGTGTCAGATGATTCCCTTGGTTTCCTTAGTAGCTTCCTCTTTCTCAGTTCTGGTTTTCCCTCTCTGTCTCCCAACTTAGTTGTCTCAGATTCCAGGGCCACCTATACATATGCTAGACATCTGCTCCAACGCATGCTAATTAGCACATGTTGGAGCATTCATCAAGTCTGCTGGAGCATGTTAATTAATGCGCTCCAGCAGCCTCCATGTCACATGTATTCAGCACCCCCACACTTAAAAATGGCAGTGGGGATGGTTTAACTAAAGCCTGTATAATGTGTTTTAGCTCAAATGCCCCTGACACTGTTTTGAAGCACAGGATGCTGAATACCCATGATGCTGCAGGCACTTTAATAAGAACCCCTTTTAGAGCCTTTCTAATTAAAGCACCCCCTGCCCCAACTATATGTATAGACACCCTAGACTACTCCTAGGTTTCCACCCCTCTATAGAGTTAGAACCTGTGACTTCGTGCTTTGCAATCATGCTAGTCAATGCTTTACCTACACTGCTAACTTTCCTCATGGGCTGTCAACTAGTTAGGGTGTTAGGACACCTTGTCCTGCAGTCTCTACATCTCCCCTTACAGCTATGTCCAGTCCATTAGGTGTTTGTCTAACAAAAGTGTTAAAAGACAAAAAAAAATAATCCTCAACCTAAACTTCTTCACCACCTCGGAGTAACAAACACATTTTTATCTCAAGGGTCCACCCCACAGACTTGCTGTTTAAGAAACTAATAACTTCCTCCCCTCCAGGGCTACTTATAGGGTCTAGCGAGGCCCTCTTTCCTCCAGACAGGTGATTTAGGGATTTAGGCCTCTCTATGATCAGGGCCTTACTGACCTTTCCCCTCTGCTGGGTCTGCTTTTATCTGTCCAGGCCACTCTATCCTTCTGGTCACACCGCCTACTCAGCTGCACCTGGTCCTTGCTAGTCCCAAAGGGTTCATTGCTAGTCTTAAAGGGGCCTCTTTGTAACGGGGGCTTGACCCCTGTTACAGGCATATGTACAGCAGGGTAGTAAGTAATGTTGGCATGGTCTGTAAGCTGGGGCAATGGTGTGGCAGGGTGATGATGTTGTCATGGGCCTTGAGGGTGGAGGCAGATATGGTGTAGAATGACAAAGCTGATATAAAGACAAATGTGAGGAATGGAGATACAAAAAACATTGTTAAGGGATGACCAAATAGATCTGGAGTACGAGGAGAGATGTGAGTATTTAATTGATAGGTTGAGAGTGGGCAGCACAGGGGAACACAATATTAATTTACTGGAATTTCTGGTTTTGGGCAGAAGTTGGTAGCCCTCTGCACTGTCAGCAGTATGTTGCATATTTAGCTGGACTGACCTAGTTTTCTCTTCTAGCAAGAGCCCCTGCAGCAAGGATGAGAATTGCATCATGCATTGTACACTTGTTGAGTGACAGCACAGAAATGACCACACCACACAAGTACACTCTGTGGAGATAAGATGAGAAGATGAAAAATCAGAAAACAGGGATAGTGTAAGGTGCATATATCCATCTCCATATACATATATCACATCTCTATATCTTTATTTTGGGAAGGAGAAAAAGTTCTGATTCATGATTTTTTTAACTGTCGCTACTGTAGTATGGAAGCTGGAACCAAGCCTGTTCTTAGCAGGATATCGTGGTATGTGACAGTATGCTTAACTCTAAGCATCTGAGTAATCACATTGACGTAATTGGGACTGCTCAGGTCTCTAAAATTAATCATGCTAAAATGCTTTGCTGAATCAGGGCCTAAGCAATTACAGTATGTGCTTTTGCTCATTAACACCACGCCCTTGAACTCAGATGCTGAGAGGGAGGGTAGATGATTCCCAAATGTAGGTAAATACCTATATTTTAAAGTAGCAAAGGCCATTCAATGGAGAAAGAGTGGCTTCAGGACCAAGAACTTTTGCAATTAAGGGCTAATGCAGAGCCCAATGAAGTCAATTTAAAGACTCCCTTTGGGTTTAGGATGAAGCCCTCAGAAAAAATTATTTGAAAGAATGTTTTAGAAAGTAGCAGGAAAAAAAGGTAGATAATCTTAACACAAAGAACAGGGCACCCACGTTAGGGTGTTATAAAAATGAATGATAAAAGCTGTCCTAGCATATAGCAGCTGGTGTAATAGTTGTCTTTGGTTTTCCCATGTAATAGCATTATACATACTTACAAACAAATTAGGCTACACTACGGTATTGCATCTAAATTTATTTATCCTTCAACAAGGCAAAACTCTCAGTTGAAATCTTCACTGAGAGTTTGGGATGAGGCAAAAAGTCTGCTGTAATATACTATGAAGCAATTAAAGGGAGAAGTATTGGCAGAGTGTGGAGTTTGTGTGAAAAAGACTGAGGAGAAGCCTTTGAAAACCTAAAGAATTATCGAATTATGCTATAAAACTGTTATACTATGGTACTATAGTATATAGTACATAGTACCATAGTATAATAGTTATACATGCTGCACTTTAGCTAAACAGTCTCTCCTGTTTTCATCATCTTTTTCCTGAAATCTCTTTTCAGACTGAAGTTTTGCATGGTTAGTCTCTGAAGATGCATATTTCTGGAAAGTTTGAGTAAAAAATACCTACACTTATTCTTGAGTTATGGGAAAGTAGAAGAAATATTTTTTTCACATTTTTTGACCAGGTCTAATGTAAAAACAGTTGAGAATGGACATCTGAAACTTGACAAGAGTTCTCATTACTTGTACAGCACCTATATTTGGCTTGGATTGGAGGAAAAAACGGGATCACTGAGTATCTGTAAATGTTTGTAGCATATCAGTTAAAGATGTGTATTTGCAAAGGCTTAGGTATGTACTTAATTTCATACATATGAGTAGCCACTGAAGTGAATGGTACTATTGATGTGTGAAGTTAAGCATATGTATGTGTGAGGAAACTCAGGGCCTAAGTCCTTTCACCTACTTTGCTAGATACCTGTATATTTGCCTTACCAAGTTTAACAGAACCAGGGGCTGCTGTAATCTGGATGCTGGTGGGACAGTTTGCATAAAGGAGATCATGGCTGTCTCATCAAAACTTTCCAAAAAATATTGCCATAACATTGTGATCACTAGACAAAAACTATGCTGCTGTTTCTTTCTGTTGCAAAGATATTGCAACATGATTTCAATGCATCTGCAGCTACTCTCTTATAATCCAATCGTGTATAAAAATATCCCCTATCAATCAACAGTCTAAATTATTCTTTTGGGATCCAGGTATTGAGGGGAGCCTTCATGTGTAGATCTTTCCTTTTCCATGTAGATACTGGAAATGCCACCTTTGCAGAACCATTCTGACTCCAAGCAGTTCCTAGACTCTAAAGTACTTTGCAGAAGATAGTTGAGCTATGTACAAACATTCCCAGGACCCAATCTATAATCACATGACTTACTTTATGTAGCATGATTGTAGATAGCTTGCAAATCTTATAGACATTCTGGAGCCTGATTAAGTAAGTTAGGGGGAAGGGAAGGGTGGGAAGAATCTAGTGGGTCTGTGGAGTGAGGGTTAGCAGGATTGGCGGGGCTAGTGGGTCTGTGGTGGGGGTTAGTGGGTTGCGGGGGTTGGCAGGACTAGAGAGGCTAGAGGAGGGGTGGGGGTGGAGGTTTGGAGCCATCAGGGAGTTGGCAGGTCTGCAGGAGTGCTTAGTAGGTTCGAGGGTGGTTTGGCCAGATCAGGGGGTTAGTGGGTTCATGGGGGGTTGGCAGAATCAGGGGGCTAGCAGGTCTTCTGGAGGGGTTATCTGTTGGGGTAGTTGGGGCTGGGAGGCGTAAAGATATGCCCAGCCAAGTTGGAGGGGAATAGGAAAGGCACATCCCTGGGCTGGGGGGAAGCAGCTGGGCTTTTCCAGCCATGGGGCTTTGTTGTTAATCGGTACACATGTTCCTAGGACCTGATCTACAGTTACACAGCTCACTTTAAGCCATATGATTATAGATCAGGTCCTGTCTGTGCACACATTTGCTGGTGGTGGGACTTGTGCCAGGAACATGATCTACATAAGTTGGGGTAGGAGGGGAGGGTTAGGTTCTTGGAGGTTATTAGTGTGTCTGGGAGGGGACTGGTGAGTGTGCAGGGGTGGTGTAGTGGGTCTACGGGAGGGATTGGTTGGTCCTCAGTTGAGGGCTGCCCATCTAGGGCTGTACTGGTGCATACATTCAGGTTACATTGGGTATGGATTAGCTTGATTTACATAGTTCACCACCTAAAGTTAGATCAGGCTGGCTATTTTTTTGCCAAATCTAACCTTCCTGAACATATGTACAATCAACGCTTAGATCAATCTAACCCTAGTTAAGTTGATTTAAGTGTATGGTTTGCACATGAGTGTACTAAGTTAGATCAAGAGGCCATTTTTTTGCCTGATTGAATGTTTCTGAACATGAGTACAGTTAGACCTAGTTAGGTCAATCTAAGTCTAATGTTTGTACATACCCTAAAACATTTTTGAGGGCAAGACTAGTCAGGGGAGCCTAGTCCAATGGCAATAACCACATATCAGTGCTGTGGTATTTGTTGATACTCAGTCATCAGACAAGCTAGCCTCATACTCTCCCAGTCTTTAGAAAGTCAGATTTTTGCTGAAGATTGATACACCCATATTTACTGGTACCAGAGTGGAAATACTCAAAACAACATTGGTTCTACCTTTCTTTTGTAGGTGTCCCTTGTCAGAGGGACACTGGGAAAGAAAATATAAGAAAATATAAGATAGCTCCTTGAATTCCAAATCAAGTGTATGAAAATAATATAAGTTCAGCATGCAATTTATAGTTAGCTCTCTAGAGATTAAAGATAATGCTAAAGTACATAATTCCAATAGTTAATCTTAATACATAATAAGATTTTACAGGTGCAGTAGATTATTTATTTTTCTGCAATATACAATGAAAAACATAAACCCAAAAATTGAAAGAAGAGAGGCAAACACAAGGGAAAACACAAATATTTTCGTGGAGGTTTATTGTAAATTTAATAAGCAACAAAGGTAAACACATTAAAAAGAAAGAAAACGGGATGAGTACTGAATACAACAAAAAAGAACAAGAGAGAACTTATTTACAAAATATATACATGCAGATCAGAATCCAGTTTACACAGTCATTTAAATTCTTGTTTCATTTTATGGTAGGGGAAGCTTTTTTTAGCATTCATATTTGTGCCTTAAAAATACCTTGCTATATCATTCATCCAGAAACCTGGTAGGCACCCTGAAACCCTATTGGTGAAGTGGGACACAATGGTTCTCTGCTGTCTACCATGTAAAGATCATAAATGTAAAAAAAGGCATCTTGAGGGAGAGGATGGGGGGAGCAATCCAAGAGGACTTGATCAGTGTCAGACTGTTAACGTTTAGTTGATGGCAACTATGGGGATTAACTAAATCTGGTTAAATCCTACTTAGCTGGAATAAGAGCTAGCAAACCATCTGGTGGAAAGAGCAGTATGATATGACTAAAAGGAAATGCTGTCTGAGTTGCAAAGGGAAAAATAAACCTCTTGGCAGTAATTTGGATCTCAACTAGTCTCCTAAATCTCCGGCTACATCAAACTCCAGTATAATTGAAATGGTATATTTATATCACAATTGTTTAACTAGTTGCTATGGTAAGGGATTGTACTTCTGGTCCAGGGTTGATGAGTCACTGTCCTCTTGCAATGTGAATATATCATACCATATTCTTTAGGTAAAAAGGATATTTAAAAAAAGAATGTCACGTAGAAGGGAACCCACTTGCACCGGCAGGGAGATAGACTGCATGATGTAATAGGTATTTTCCATTTCCACCCTATCTGATTCTATTGCTTGCATATTGGTGGCAGTTTCTTGTTAGCTCTGCAGTTAAGAAAGGCAACATATGCAACATAAGCAACTTCCAACCCCTCCCTTCCTAATTTATTCCTCTGAGATGGATACTATTTGTGTCCCTGAACACTTGACTATTCCTTCAGCACTGAGCTATCCTGGGCATATGCAATTGCAGAAGCAAACTACAAATAACCTAAATTTACAGGTAAATGCAGTATCACAACTTGTATGCTCATGAGGACTATATGGCCTATGAAAGCAAGGTGATTAACCCCATAAATTGCTCTGAGGTTACCTGTCCTGAAATTAGAGCATCTGTCTCAGGAGAAGATAAGACACCTGCATTTTGCTCACATAATAATGGGTATCTGGAAAATTATGCCTTCTCTTTGCTGGCTTTTTTGGCATCAAGGTAGTTATCCTGATGTGGCTTGCTGCAGTGTTGCAACTCAGATTACATGGGGGCAAAATATCTAGGGGATGGCATTGATGCAGCTATAGTAGCTAAGGTACTAGTTAAAGATTCAAAATGATGCAAAATGTCCCAGTGCAGGTGAGCCTGGGACTTCTAGTTCTAGTTACAGGCAGACTCAGAGGTTTTCATAAATTACTCATCTACATTTACCTACCTACCTACCTATCTCACACCTATTGTCTCCTATTCCCTCTGATCATCACTGCCACACATTTGCATTTTCACAGACCTGCATTTTGCATTTTGGCTTCTAGTCTACCCAGGAGAGCACCCAAAACACCAGCAGACTCTCTCTATCCCTGAAGAAGGGTGTTTGTGCCTGAAAGCTTGCAAAGAACAATTTTCCAATGATTTGGTTGGTCTAATAAAAGATATCACTTATACCCAAAGTGCCTATGTCTGCCTATGTCCTTAGACCAACACGGCTACAACAAACAGCCCCTCTCACCCACGTTTAGAAATATAGGACCATACATATACTCTGCTATGTTTTGTGCTGCTGGATAGTGGGCAGCAGAAGAGTTGCATGAAGCCTTTTTCCACCCCAAATGATAAGTGCATGAAGTGGGTAGAATGCTGCCACTTACGGTGTCTTTGCACAAGAGGGAGCCAGAATAGTACAGGTGGCATCACTTCAGCCCAAGTGGCATCACGTAGGTTGGGCCTATGTGACCATCTGCTTGATCCCCCTGCATATGCAAGGAAAAAATGGATTAGGTCTTGGTGAGAACTAGATCTATAACCAATGGTTTACAAGATGCATGCTGTACTCCCTGAACTATGCAGTCATTATAAATGGTTTATTCTCTCCATTTAGTGTGAACTATTGATAGTAGCTGTGCACAGAGTCTATTGAAGAAGATTTTAAGTACTGGCACCACATTTATTGATTCCCTCCCATTTTAGTGTTTCTTTCTTTTAAAATGTAATCTTCCCACTTGCTTCAGATTTTGATTCAAGACTATGGTATTTTATCATGATAGGAAATATGTTGCTCGTCTGTTGTACAGCATTAAAGTACTAAGTTCCTGATTAGAATGGGGTTATGGTGACATCTCTATGGTTCGCAAATGTAGCATAATGAAAGACTGTACCAACATAGCAACTACAGTGTACTTTTTAAAGTTCATAGCCTTGAGACTGACAAAAAGCTATGCACTTACCAGGAAACTGGAAACCAAATAACTAGGTTTGCAATTGTCAGTTTTGAGACTACTAATACCAGAACTGGTTAAATCACTGTCCCTGTCATGGTATTAGCATGTGGTATTAGTAGCCCTAAAACTTCTAGTTCCTTTCATTTTCATGGCTTCTACAATCAGTTTTGGTGTTGCCATTAGAAGCCTTGAAATGAGAAGAGAGAGCCACAAAACTAATTAGCTTTCATCACTTTCAAGGCTTTTAAAAGCAGCCCTTTGACAGCTGCTTTCCCTTCCTTTTTTCTAGCACAGTTAAATAGAGTACATACAGTTAATCACACAGTAGACAGATGCTATGCCCTTAAATGGTTTGTGCATTTAACAGATACAGAGAAAAATGGAGCTTGTTACAATGTAAGCAACAAGCAACTAATTGGGACTGGCCTTGTGTTATGCAGTTAAGTGAGTTTTGTCCTTATCTGGTATGCATATAAATAATACAGTTATGTCTGTATACAAGCAAAATTAGTTCCCTACTGGACATTGCACCTCCTTCCTTTGCCTAAAAGCAGCAAGGTTTCAACAGTGTTGCATCCTCTGCTATATCCTGTTACTATGTGATGAAATTTTCACATCCCTTTTTGAAGGGTGAAAATTCACTGAGAATTTCCAAAGCGAGTTTGAGTTCCCTGTCCTTCAGACTTGTCACAAAGCATTGAGCCAGTTTTGAGTAAGGCCAGGTTGAATGGTAACCTTTACATTGTACCTGTTGTAGTGAGAGCCTTCTGAAAAAATGCTGATGTAGACAACTACCTAACTTATTCAGGACCTAGGAAACAGCCTTCTGAGCACTGTCTTGGATGACTAAATACATGGAAAGCTGCAAAATGTGATAAAATTTGAGTCTTGGTCCAAAATGCAAGCATTCAGTGGTTTGGACCAGGCCAAAACAAAGGAAAATCATGTTTTTTGGATCCTGATTTGAGCTTTCTGAAGGTTTGGAGATAAGAGGAACAGAGGCATCAACATCTCTAAAAGATAGAGAGGCTGGCCCATGCCGTGTTTTAGAACTGATAAAAAAATTAAGCTTTTTTAGGATTGGTAGGCAGGAACTAAATGAATATTTCTGTTTAAAAAAAGGAAAATAATATTAAACATATCTAACATTCCTAAATTAATACCACCTGAGAATGGTGCCTACCTTATCAAAGGTGGAGAGCAAATACTTTTTGTAAGTGTTTGTTAGGTCTCATGTCATAAGAACATGGTGGGCACATCTACACATTCATTAATGCACTTTAGGTAATATGCATTAAATTTAGTACCTCCATTGTGAGGTACTAGAAACATTTACATTAGTAAATTTTAATGTGCATTTGCTAAAGAGCACGGGTTTTTTTGTGCCACTTTAATGTGCATTAAAATAGGCTAATGAGCATTAAAGCACATGTATAGGTATGCCCACTGACACTGCTACTTATGGGGTCAGACCATAGGCCAGGGGTGGGCAATTATTTTGGCTGGAGAGTCTCTTAATGAGTTTTGGTGAGGTGTAAGGGTAGCCCCACCCCTTGGTGGTTGCTCTGCACCCTGGTTGCCATCTTGGGACTAGAAGTCCCACCCGAACCCCTGATCTTTGCCACTGGAAGCCTTTCCTCTTAACCCCGGAAATACTACTATTGGTAAGGGGGTTTGCCATGCTAAAAATCAAACATCTACAATAACATATTTTAATTTTATTTCAAAAAATATTTTTGTCCTCATTGTGTTTGTGTAGTGTACATAGAGGTGATTTCATAAGTCAAAATGAAGTCTT
This sequence comes from Alligator sinensis, assembly GCF_000455745.1. Taxonomy (NCBI): domain Eukaryota; kingdom Metazoa; phylum Chordata; order Crocodylia; family Alligatoridae; genus Alligator; species Alligator sinensis. The sequence continues at coordinate 396,433 of NW_005843053.1, forward strand.
ACTCTTATATATTGTGTGTGTGTAGAGGTGTGGTGGGTATGGGTGAGTAGTTATAGGGTTTGTAGGGGGCTGTGGGTGTATGTGTGTGGGTGTGTGTGTATGTGGGGTGTAGGGGGTGGTGTGTATGTGTGTGTGTGTGTGTGTGTGTGTGTGTGTATGTGTGGCATGTGGGTGGGTATGGGGGGTTTGTGGGAGACTGTGTCCATGGGAATGTGTGGGTATGTGTGTGGGTGGACATAGGGTATGTGAGGGGCTGTGAGGGTGTGTGTCAGGTTTGTGAGGGGAGTGTTTGTGGGGATATGTGGGTGTGTGTATGGGTGGAAATGGGGTTTGTGGGGAGCTGTGGGGTGAGTGGAGGGGGTGACTGGGTTTTTTTTGGGTGTGGGGTGTGGTTAGGGGTTGTGGGTCCATGTACATGGTGGGGTGTGCATGTGGGACCCCTCTACAAACACGTCTCACTTACACATAGCTCTCCATTGCACACAGGGATGCTCACAATGGAGCCTCTTGGTGGCATGCAGTTCCATCGAGCCCCAGGACTGCATGTAGCCAGGCTGCTGGCTCCATCATGTGGGGCTCACATGCCTGAGCCCTGTGCTAGTGGGGGGAGCCCTGTGCAATGAAGCCAATGGTTCAGGTCATGGGGCTTGGTGATGGCGGCAGGAGAGGGGCGGAGCAGTCCTGGCCCCATAGCACAGCGCTCTCTGCTGTTCCTCATGACCTGCGCATAGCAGTAAGTGGGGCCAGGTTGCCAGCTCCATTGCGCAGGGCTCCCTCCAGAGGCATGTGGGTTGAGTGGAGAACCCAGGAACTGCATGCACTTTCCACGCGATGGAGCCAGGTGGACCCCATGCTCCCACTGGCCTGGGCTTTGCACTCCTGCTGCCCTGCCTTGGGTCCCAGCTGGTCCTGGCCTGGGGGCACGGGCCCCATGCTCCTGTCCAGCTGCCACTTTGCTCCTATCTGCCACTGCCACCCCAAGCAGCCCTTTGACAGCTGCTTTCCCTTCCTTTTTTCTAGCACAGTTAAATAGAGTACATACAGTTAATCACACAGTAGACAGATGCTATGCCCTTAAATGGTTTGTGCATTTAACAGATACAGAGAAAAATGGAGCTTGTTACAATGTAAGCAACAAGCAACTAATTGGGACTGGCCTTGTGTTATGCAGTTAAGTGAGTTTTGTCCTTATCTGGTATGCATATAAATAATACAGTTATGTCTGTATACAAGCAAAATTAGTTCCCTACTGGACATTGCACCTCCTTCCTTTGCCTAAAAGCAGCAAGGTTTCAACAGTGTTGCATCCTCTGCTATATCCTGTTACTATGTGATGAAATTTTCACATCCCTTTTTGAAGGGTGAAAATTCACTGAGAATTTCCAAAGCGAGTTTGAGTTCCCTGTCCTTCAGACTTGTCACAAAGCATTGAGCCAGTTTTGAGTAAGGCCAGGTTGAATGGTAACCTTTACATTGTACCTGTTGTAGTGAGAGCCTTCTGAAAAAATGCTGATGTAGACAACTACCTAACTTATTCAGGACCTAGGAAACAGCCTTCTGAGCACTGTCTTGGATGACTAAATACATGGAAAGCTGCAAAATGTGATAAAATTTGAGTCTTGGTCCAAAATGCAAGCATTCAGTGGTTTGGACCAGGCCAAAACAAAGGAAAATCATGTTTTTTGGATCCTGATTTGAGCTTTCTGAAGGTTTGGAGATAAGAGGAACAGAGGCATCAACATCTCTAAAAGATAGAGAGGCTGGCCCATGCCGTGTTTTAGAACTGATAAAAAAATTAAGCTTTTTTAGGATTGGTAGGCAGGAACTAAATGAATATTTCTGTTTAAAAAAAGGAAAATAATATTAAACATATCTAACATTCCTAAATTAATACCACCTGAGAATGGTGCCTACCTTATCAAAGGTGGAGAGCAAATACTTTTTGTAAGTGTTTGTTAGGTCTCATGTCATAAGAACATGGTGGGCACATCTACACATTCATTAATGCACTTTAGGTAATATGCATTAAATTTAGTACCTCCATTGTGAGGTACTAGAAACATTTACATTAGTAAATTTTAATGTGCATTTGCTAAAGAGCACGGGTTTTTTTGTGCCACTTTAATGTGCATTAAAATAGGCTAATGAGCATTAAAGCACATGTATAGGTATGCCCACTGACACTGCTACTTATGGGGTCAGACCATAGGCCAGGGGTGGGCAATTATTTTGGCTGGAGAGTCTCTTAATGAGTTTTGGTGAGGTGTAAGGGTAGCCCCACCCCTTGGTGGTTGCTCTGCACCCTGGTTGCCATCTTGGGACTAGAAGTCCCACCCGAACCCCTGATCTTTGCCACTGGAAGCCTTTCCTCTTAACCCCGGAAATACTACTATTGGTAAGGGGGTTTGCCATGCTAAAAATCAAACATCTACAATAACATATTTTAATTTTATTTCAAAAAATATTTTTGTCCTCATTGTGTTTGTGTAGTGTACATAGAGGTGATTTCATAAGTCAAAATGAAGTCTTACTCTTATATATTGTGTGTGTGTAGAGGTGTGGTGGGTATGGGTGAGTAGTTATAGGGTTTGTAGGGGGCTGTGGGTGTATGTGTGTGGGTGTGTGTGTATGTGGGGTGTAGGGGGTGGTGTGTATGTGTGTGTGTGTGTGTGTGTGTGTGTGTGTGTATGTGTGGCATGTGGGTGGGTATGGGGGGTTTGTGGGAGACTGTGTCCATGGGAATGTGTGGGTATGTGTGTGGGTGGACATAGGGTATGTGAGGGGCTGTGAGGGTGTGTGTCAGGTTTGTGAGGGGAGTGTTTGTGGGGATATGTGGGTGTGTGTATGGGTGGAAATGGGGTTTGTGGGGAGCTGTGGGGTGAGTGGAGGGGGTGACTGGGTTTTTTTTGGGTGTGGGGTGTGGTTAGGGGTTGTGGGTCCATGTACATGGTGGGGTGTGCATGTGGGACCCCTCTACAAACACGTCTCACTTACACATAGCTCTCCATTGCACACAGGGATGCTCACAATGGAGCCTCTTGGTGGCATGCAGTTCCATCGAGCCCCAGGACTGCATGTAGCCAGGCTGCTGGCTCCATCATGTGGGGCTCACATGCCTGAGCCCTGTGCTAGTGGGGGGAGCCCTGTGCAATGAAGCCAATGGTTCAGGTCATGGGGCTTGGTGATGGCGGCAGGAGAGGGGCGGAGCAGTCCTGGCCCCATAGCACAGCGCTCTCTGCTGTTCCTCATGACCTGCGCATAGCAGTAAGTGGGGCCAGGTTGCCAGCTCCATTGCGCAGGGCTCCCTCCAGAGGCATGTGGGTTGAGTGGAGAACCCAGGAACTGCATGCACTTTCCACGCGATGGAGCCAGGTGGACCCCATGCTCCCACTGGCCTGGGCTTTGCACTCCTGCTGCCCTGCCTTGGGTCCCAGCTGGTCCTGGCCTGGGGGCACGGGCCCCATGCTCCTGTCCAGCTGCCACTTTGCTCCTATCTGCCACTGCCACCACTTCCCTATCTGCTCAACAGCCTCATCTGCCCTGGTCAGCTGGGTCAAAAGCTCTAGCCTGATGATGGGTGGCAGGTGGGCTCACTCCTACCTGCACTTCAAAACATCCAATGGAGCTCAGGCTCGCTGCTTTATCTGGGGGTCTATTTGTTTCCAGTCTCTCCTCCTCACTGGAGAACTGGCACCAGCTAGAGGTCAGGATGTCTGAGCAACTGCAGGCATGGACAGGCCTGCTACAATGTCTCTCCCTTCATAGGAGGGCACTGTCATCAACCAGCAGATCCTGTCCATGTTCTGGCACCATTTCAATGTTCTGGCCATACCCCCAGAGCTCTTAGCTAGGCTCCAGAGAAGGGCGGTGGGTGTCTGGCTAGGATGGCACTGGGTTTCTGCAGACATCTTGAGCCTCCCCTTGCGGGATGGTGGGCAGGGTCTGGTCTGCTTCCACAGCCAGGTCCACACCTTCTGTTCTCAGGCCCTGCAGATGCTTGTGCACAGTGCTGGTAGCCAGGCAATGTCACGCCTGATCGGCTGCACCTTCCCTACTTCTTCTGAGGGTTCTGATATGACCAGCAGCTTTTATACCTGCAAGGTCTCTCCAAGCAAGACCTGGAGGAGCTGCCAGATTTCCACCAGGCCCTCCGCAGGGCCTAGAGGCTGGTCTCTGCCCCCAGTAATCAGTTGATGTGTTCACATTGGCCTCCCTTATTAAGAGAGGCTTATAGTTTTTCATGATGGGCCTAAACCCATCAAATAGGCCTGTCACACAGTGGCAGAGAGTGGATGCTGAAAGCAAGAGTGAACTGGGTCTGACCAGGGTTTTTTTGCACTATTCCTCACACTTGGAGCCTCCAGCATTTAAAGCCTAAGAAGTTCTTATTCAGAGTTCCACACTTTAATTACATGCTGTGTGAAAACTTACTTTTGTAAGTTTTAAACTTACTGCCTACTAGTTTTATTTTGTGACCCCTAGTTCTTGTAATAATGTCTAAAAATGTATGAAAGATTGAAGCATGACTTCTGCCCCCTTTTCTGAATAGAATGATACTGATCAGTTAGTCTGGTGAATCATCCCAATTGAACAACTGTGGTCTTAGCATGTGAAGTGACTAAACTGAATGAATCATGAGGCCGTGACCTGCTGTGGATTCAGAAAGAAGAACAACCTGGAAAACAGCTGTGAGAAAGCTGTGAGTATTAACAAAAAATAGACACATTTTGATGCAAAATAAAGTCTACAATAAGATTCACAATGATAGTAATCATTGTTCATTAATACATTAATAATTGCCAGTGTAATATTTCAAGTATATCAGCAAGAGTATGCTATATGAAAATGCTTGAATGGATATTTAAAATATTTCTTATCACTAGAATTGAAGCTGTTCATTACCCTGTAACTATTAAAAAAGTAATTTGAAAAGTTTCTTTAAAAAGACAGTACCATTTTTCATAACCTAAGCCCTGATTTTATATAGTTTTGGACTGATATAGCTGTGATGGTCCAGGAATTGTGTGAGAGAGGATTTTTGTGTGTGATATCTTCTATTGGAGCAACTGCATAGTTAGAACAGACTTAGACAAGCTTTTACCAGGGCAAGCATTTATTAGGATGTGATGAACAATACTTTGCATTCAAAAACTTGTCTAGGTCTATCCCAACTGTGCAGTTAGTTCAATAAAAGATATCATCCACAACAAGCCTTGCTTCCCTGATTTTAGAAACACTTATCAGTCTCCTGGACTTCAGCACTATTGGGATCACTTCAGTTGATCACAATTTGCATGTTTAGTCATTTCAATATCTTTGCAAATCTGGACTGAAATTACAGCTGTAAGTTGGTGGTGTTGTCTTTTGGCATCATTCTAACCATAGTGTTATGTACATGCACATATAGATATATTTCTGAACATGTATGTGTTTTTAAAAGGATGACTAATGGGAAACTTTCTTTAGATTCATTAGAAGGTGAACATATGCCCATATGTGATCATAGATATTCAAAATGGACAAACTACTTCGCATCTCCTTTTCTATCCTCCTGCTAGGGATGGATTGATTACAACATCATATCTTTACCGCCATGGAAAAATTTAGGCCCATGCTTTGTGAAGTTTGCCTATAGGCTTCCTGTTGAGTTCAGTGGGAATACTCACAGTGCACAAAATTAAGCCTTCGTATAAAATTTAGCAGGACTGGGAACATACTGATTTGCACAGAGCAGAAATGAAGATCAAAAAAAGTATTTTATTACTTTTGTAAAAAGTAATTACTGATGTAAAAACATGGCTTTGCCCTTTCACTCTATTTGGTTAATTGCATACATTGATACTTGTTTTCTACTTCCTAAACAAACAGTTTTCCACAGGCTTAACTTTATGCTCTGTGACTACGCTTGTAAATCCTTGGAGGCTTAAGAGTGCTGGTGTGGGAAGAGTGGCGAAAGTATAATCAGGTCATCAGAATTTTTTTCCTAGCCCTACTAATGTTTTCCTGTATGACCCTATCTTTACTGTAAGTTAGTCCACCTGTAAACCTGATCTACTGATACATTTGTGAACTGATTTTCGGAGTTGAAAGAGTGCTGTCCAGTAATTACATTTTTATTTCATGTGCAGTTTGCCTACTTCCTCCTTTGCTAAGCTACTTCATTTATTTCAAATAGATCTCTCCCCTCCCCAGTAGTTTTGTTTCTGTATGAACACACTGTACTGTAAACCACGTGGGTTTTGTTTTTTAGTAGCTTGACACTATTTCTGTTAAACTCAAGGACAAGATTCTTTGAGAGGCTGGCAAAAAATTAAGGCAAGCCAATCCAAATCAATTTCACTCTTTGGAGCACAAGAATGCCTAAGAAATCGAATAATTCGGTGGTAGGATAATCATTGACAATTTTACAGTTTGTCAACCTAGATTAAAATGCCCTTATGGAAAAGTCCTGTAGCATTTAATGCAGGGGTGTCCAACCTTTTTGAATGTGGGTCTGAATTATGAACTTTTTATCACCCAGTGGGCCGGCAAGCCATATTCATATTTTATCACCCCACGGGCCGTATGTTGGACAAGCCTGATCTACATGAGCATCACTCTGGGGGAGGAGAGATGGTGAGCAGTAGAAGTGCCCACCTGGTCTCTTCCATTCCAAACCACAGCGGTGTGTTCCTCTATAGCCAGGACCCCAAGGCAGGGCATGATTAGGTAAAAGTCCCAGGCCCCCTGCTCTAAGCCACCAGACCTTGTTTCCCCTCCCACAGCATCCTAGTTCCATCTTGCAGCAATACATAGCCGCTACCCCTAGCCTGCCTTCCTTCTCATCTCAACTTCCCCTGCCCTGTCCAACTGGGTCCACACTAACCCTAATTCATTTGCACTCAGGCTGCAGGCACTGCTTGCCCACCAACTCCCACTTCCCTCCCAAGTGTCTCTTAGCCCCTTGGCACCAGTAAAAATGCCTTCCATGAGCCAACCCTGCTACTGGTTGCATTTGTGCAGGGTGGCCCCATGGGCTTTCCATGTGTGGGGTAGTGAGACCCACCATGGTCATGCCAGAGGCAGCCTTTAAACCAGTTACAGGAAAAGTGGGTGTGGGTGCTGGAGGCTGGGGCAGGCATCTCTGCCCATGGAGTGCCCCCTTGGGCCTGCGCTAGCCAGGAAGAGAGAAGGGGGGCTATATGGCCTGGGGTGTACACGAGAACACGTGTGCATGTAGTGCCCACGACTTTGTGTGTGTGAGCGTGTGTGTGTGGAGGCGGGGATGCACATGCGCATATGTACATGCATGTGTGTTTCTGAGTGTTTGGGTGTGTGCACACGGGTGTGCATACCTGTACTCACCCCTGGATGCTGCCTGCCTGGCCATCCATCTGTGCTCATCCCTGCCCCTGCCTGCATGTGCATGCGTGTGCATACCCTGCCCCTGCCCCGGCCGTGTGTAGGGTGCAGGGGGGTGCGTGCCCACCTGTGCGAGCCTCCCCCAGCTGCCCACCTGTGCAGGGCTGCCTCCCTGCGCTCCGGCCAGCTCCACCTGCGGCTGCAGCCCCCCACGGCAGGGTCAGGACCTGCCTGTCTGGGGCCACAGGCGGCAAGGCACGTCTGGCGGGCACAGGGCACCGTGACCCAGCAGAGTCCCCGGCCCAGGGAGGCCCCAGCACTGGCACCGGCCAGACGTCTGCTGGGTTCCTGTGCCGCACCAGACTGCACCGCCGTCTCTGCCCCTGCGACCCCAGGCGAAGTCCTGGCCTCAGGGCGGCAGGGCAGCGGGCTGGGGCCGTGCTCTCGCCCCTGTGCCTTGCTCCATGCTTTCTAAGCCAGGCCAAGCACCACCCCCATGCCTGGCATGGCCCCCACTGGCCCCGTGGGCTGGGGGCTCCCCTCCTGCCCGCCTGGGGGAGCACACGCTGGGGCCAGCAGGGTGCTGGAGGTCCCGGGGCAGGATGAGGGGGGCACATCTGGCCATCCTGCCGTCCACTCAGCCCGGCCATGCCCCAGCTCATCCCGTCAAGCTCGGGACTTTGCCTGGGGCCGTGGGGGCGACGGTGGCAGGGCACAGGGACCCAGCAGACGCCCAGCTGGTGCCACGCAGCCCTCAGGGTGTCAGCGGGACCCAGCTCATGTGGCGTGGGAGGTCATGTGAACCTGGCCCCGCGGGGATGAGCAGCTCCCCTCCCCTCCCCCACCCGCCTGTCCCGAGCGAGGGACCTTGGGCCTCAGAAAATGACTTGGCGGGCTGCATGGTGGCCCGTGGGCTGTATGGTGGACAAGCCTGATTTAATGGGACTGCCTGGAAAGTCAGCCCTGGTATAGTACCACAAGGGGCAAGCCTCTGGTTTGAGATCCTGGCTCCTCTTTGTCCCTGATGTCCTCAGTGATCCATAGCCAGGGCCAGATTAATGCACAGCAAACTAGGCACAGGCCTAGGGCCCTAAGTGAAGAAGGAGCTCAGTTGTGCTTATTTTACATATTATAATTATTGTATGAAAAAAGTAGGGCCCCATGGGTTTTTGCCTAGGGCCCACTAAAGGGTTTATCTGGCTCTGACTATAGCAACCCTGCCTTAGACATCTTCTTTTGGTTAGCTTATAGGAAAGGGGGTATGTTCTTCTTCAAAGCAAAGAGCAAGGGGGTCAGAGTGCCAACATCCCCAATACCACAGCAGACAGCTCAGCTCAAAAGTAAGGAGTCTTTATTGTGCCACTTCAGTTCCTTCTGTCTTTCCTCAGACTGCATTCTCTCTTCCCCGGGCATCTTTATACATGGTCTGGGGGTAAGGGGCACTTTAATTAGAGTGGCTCTTGGCTCTCTAAAGCACCTGCAGTGTCTCGTGTTTTCAGTGCCCTGCACTTCAAAATGGCAGTTGGGGTGCTTTAACTAAATCTCGCTTGATGAGCTTCAGTTAATGTGCCCCCACCACCATTTTGAAGTGCGGGGATGCTGAGTACACAAGACTGGCATCACATACCTGGGTGAGGGGCTGGGACTCCCTGGGGAGCTAGGAACTGCCAGTCTGCCCAGCAACTAGTGATGCATTTCAAATTGGTTGGCTGACAGCCAACAGGTGCTGACCTCCATTGGACCAGGTAAATGAGGTCATAAGGGCTATATAAATTAAGGACTGCCCAGGAGGAGGGAGACAGCAGCCATGAGGAAGACTCAGAGAGAGAGAAGAGCTGGACCATCTGAAACTTGCTCTCTCTCTCAAAACTCACGATCAAGGAACTGCCTGCCTCCAGAGGGAATCTCCACCTGCCTCTGGATGATACCTGTGAGTAAGCTACCTGAGATCTAACTAGATATAGCTTGCAGTAACTCAGATGTGTGATCAAAAGCTCCCCAGCCGTGCCAGTTTGCTCTATGGGATTTCTCTGATATTGCTCTACCCTGTCCCCTATTCCAACCCTACTCCTTGTAACCAATAAAGTTCTCTTTTGTACCTAGCGTGGGAGACTTATTGGGAGTGGGTCTAGATTATGCCTTGGGGTCCCCTTGGTTTGGCTGACTAAGGGAGACCACTACTTGTGCTTCTGACTGAGAGAAGCACCCCCAAGTGCTTGAAGTGAGTCAAGTACCCTTGAGGGCTACTAGGTCTGTGTTTCCCAGGGTGAACAGAACCAGAATAAAGCCCAGCCCTGGGTTGTGGCAGTTTTTACCCCAGGCTAGCGGGTGTGCTCCAGGAAGGTAGTCGGCCAGACGTGAGGCACCCCCAGGGAGGCACTTGGAGCCTGGAAGGTGGTCAGGCGCAGTGAGGTGGGTGGCTCAAAGAAGGAGCACCCCCTGCTGGCCAGCCACAGCATGCTCAGCAAACTCAATTGAGTCTGCTCCGATGCACTGTAATTACAGCATGTCAATATAGTGTACCCACATGTCTACAGGCATCCCCTGGGACTGGACTCTTTTCTATGTCTTCCCTTTCTCTCTACTCTGTTCTCCCTGAGATTTTCTCCAACTTTCCCTAGGACAATGCTCTCCAGCTTTCTCCAAGCCTCACTCTTTCTTTTTAGGCACAGTCAGTCACCCTTGGCACAAAAACCATTACAAAACTTTAGGGGACAATACTCACCCAATAAAATGAAACAAAGTCATGGAGAACCAATCAGAGAGCAGTGTCTGGCCTAGACTGGTGTGTTTTCAGGCCTAGACTTCCTTCTGCCACTTAGGTGAAAAGGGCATAAAGGTGCCCTGCTTATAAAACTATTTACAGGAACTATGCTCAAACTGTGCCTCCCCAGTGTTCCCTACAATAACTGCAGGATAAAATGTTTGCCCACTTTGGCCTTTTTCATAATCATATACATAAGGGGCTTGCAGAATTGCACCCATTTACCAATCTATTTACCCTGCAAATTAGATACTTTAAAGATTTGTGCATGTGTTAAATTCTATAGACATTTCCAAACAGCAAGTAGAAGCATGGTGAAAGCAGATAACATAATTACACAAAAATTGTACCTGTGATGACCTTGGTTATGAATTTATTTTTAGATGTGCACAATATGCATTTGACAACTTGTTCTTTGACTTCTTAGGAGCCTTATAATTACTTGCCTCATGTACATAAAAGCATCACCTTTATAAAGGCCTGAACAGGGCTAGCTAAGTACCTACAGAACAGGGATATCAGATTAGAAATGGGATTTAGGAAGAAATAAACAGTAGCTTCTGTTTGGATGCATGCCAGAGGTCTTTTGTGCCAGCCGGAGATATCTGCCAAAGTTCTGAAATGTAGTTATGATTCTTCAATATGCCATATGCTGTACAAGAGTGAGGTTGATATCAGAGTGGTTAAGCTATCTTGTTATAGCTGTAAAGCAGTGGTTCTCAACAAGGGTGCCATGGCATCTTGGGGTGCTGCCAGATCCTTTTAGGGATGTCCTGAGGTGCACTGTTGGGTATGCAAACACCTACACGATTCACAAGAAAAATTCAGATATTTTAAAAAGGAATTCATATTGTCAAAAATATTCTGACCTGTTGTGGCCTTTCTGAGTTCTTTGTAACTTTATTATTTTCCATAGTCAAAAAAACAAGTGAATGCTAAGATCTGACAATTTCCAAGGGGTGCCTTAGATCTAATGAGGGGTGCTTTAGGTCTAAAAATGTTGAGAACCCCTGTTATAAAGACATGAGCTTGAGCCCTGCTCTGGACTTTTGTAGAAGGCTGCTGCACATTGATCCAGCTTTAAGAGGGTACCTCTGAATGTGGTCTGGGGAGTGAAATGTGCCCTGACATGATGCAGGCTCATCACCCCTTTGTGTACCATTGACTACAGGAGTTGGCGTACATTAAATTTCAGGAGAAAGCTGCTGGGATCAGGAGAACCTTTGAACCTTGTTCCTTTGGTACATGGGGGTTTAAAGTGGTTGTTTCCTTCACTAACTTTTATACCATAGGAACAAGATACGTAAGACAATAAATGGTTATTTTTTCAGTGTTTGGCATGCAGGGGTTAATGCACACATACAAAATGTTAACTAATAGTAAAATATTATAGCAAGGCAACTAGTTACTAATAAAATTCAAGAGTAAAGATGGCCAAAATCACAGTAAGACGGTGGTGGCATAGTTCATGCTACAAAGTTTTTCCACTAGCACCCTTTCTTTTGGTGTTGGCCTGGGTGTCTTCCTAATGTGGAGTTGCACATGTACATTTTTTTTGGCAATATGCTTTTGTGGGTGTACTGTGGCATCTGCTCATCAGTGAGTGATTGACGGTGGATATTGCAGCTATTCTACTGACTGGTGGTGCGTTTTCTCTTGTAAAGACTGATGTTACATCTGCAGGTCCAGCCCCAGTGGTCACATTAGGGGTTACTGTACTGATGAGCTGTTTCCTTCTATCACACTTCTGTTGTAATTTGAGTAATCATTTCTTGTCGTGATGTTGGAGTCCATGATTGAGAAGGGAGTGTCACTTTGTTCTGTCTCCTGCAAAGGCTTCCCAAAGGTTTGGGTTGATTCCAAAAGCCTACATATCCTGATTGCAGACTTCTTTGAAGTGCAGTTTTGGGCACCCTACTGTTCTCTTCCCACCTGCATTTGCTCATATAGGATGTCCTTTGGGATGCGCCTACCTTCCATCCTGCAGAGATGGCCAAGCCAGTATAGGTGCCACTGTTTTGAGCAGTGTAGTGATGGTTGGCAGGTTGGCTCTAGCAATGACCTCTATGTTGGTGATTCTGTCTTGCCACTTGGGGTGCAGACAGAAGTGACATTTTTTGCCTGATCTGGCCACAGAAAGCTGTGGCCAAACACAAGTGCACAGACAGCTTCAAATATGGCTGATTGGGTGAAAATCTGACCCTTCATTGCATAAGGTATCAGATAAAGAGGTTTCAAAATGTAGCATCTTTTGTAATTTGTGGCTGTGGAGCTCATATCCTGCTGCTGTTTTCAGAATAGGAGGGGGGAAAGGGAGTGGAGGAAGTTCAGTCTGGGGTTTCTTCAGAGGATGGGGTGAGGGGGCTGACAGTGGTGGGGGCTTCAATTCACCCACCCCACCCTTTAGCACTGGCTGGGGAGCCCCAAGAATGAGCTCCCTCTGCTGTATTTCCTCTCTCCCATTCTGAAAACAGCCATCACTGGCAGAGCCAGCCTGCAGCTAGATCCCTCTCTCTCCTGGAACCAACAGTGAACTTCTGTTTGGTTTGGGGTAAGGTTGTAACTCAAAATGCTTTGCAGAACACTTGTGAGTTACAGCTGGGAGCTGCCCCAAGGATGTGCTGTAAACAGTGTAGGTGGAAGCTGTTCAGCTTCTTTTCTTGGTATGCATATGCTGACCATGTCTCACTGCTATACATAAGGATACTGAGGACTCAGGCTTTGTACACAAGCAGCTTCATTTTGATGTGAATTTTATATTGTTCTAAACTCATTTGGACAGCTTACTGAAAGCGTTATCTGCTTTTCCAGTGTGCACATTTGTGGGGATTGTGTTTTAAAAATGGCAGAGACAAGGAGCTATAAATCCCTAAAGGGCTATTAATTATATATACTTATTGAATCTCCCTTTTTCTGGTTGTAAATACTCTTCAATCATGTCACATCACTTTCCAGTTTGTCAGGAAATTCTCACAAATCAAAGCTGATTTAGTTGGGGTTGGTGAAGTCACCCCAGGACTTGAGATGGCTCCTCCTTTTATTATCACTGCTTATTTCTGAAATTCCTGATTTTTGCCAAGGCTGGAAATAGGTGCAGCGAGATAAAACAAGAAAAGTTATATGCATAATACTTCAGAGAAAAAAAGCAAGAATTCTCAACTTTTAGTTCAGATAGGGCCTTAGCATTCAAGGAAAGAATATGTCCCAAACAGTATCCTATAATAAAAAAAATGCTAGAGAACTGACTCAGAGCATTTAATATCCTGAAAATAATGGAGGTCTTAGAGTGATTTAAAGCCTAAAATTTAAGATGTGCTATAAAAATCAAAGTAAATTAAATCAGCATATCCCTATGAAATAGTTACAAGTACAGTGATACATTTTTGTAAAAACAGATGAACCTAGATGCAGAGGAGATACCCTAGATTAGTGGGGGCCCACCTTTCTGGCAGACATGCCACAAATTAAGCTGTTTGCCCTCCCCAAATGACATTTCAGTCCCCTTCCCCTGTCCAATTTGGTGCTCAGCTTTCTGCTCCCTGCCAAATCAATTGCTCTGCTTTTTGCTCCCTGGCTTTTCTGCTGCTGTGCTGTCTGCTCCCTCCCTGATCTGTGGTGTGCCACACACAGAGGCTGCCCATGCCACCCCTGCCCTAGTGGAATATTCTCTAGAACCCAAATATGCTGTGGCTGTTTGCCCCACCACCTCCACCACTGCTGGCTCTGTCACCACTATGTCTACCTATGCCACCACTGCTGCTTGCCTCACACACCCAACCCCATGGTCTGGATCCAGCCCAGGACACTGGGTGAGTTTGACACCCGTGTTCCATAAAATTCTATAAATAGTCATTCAAATCCTGGAGACAGGTATTTAAAGTTAGGCCAATTCATCATTTCACAATACATCAGTGCCAACTCATTGTTAAATGAAAACCCTTCCCTGTTCTTCATGTCAGTGAATGCATTTTGAGCCATTAATTTTCGTGATTGACATATATGAAACTTCCATTGCTCTGAACATTTTGGGACTTTCACAACTTTCCATTTGTTCATATTTCAGTTTCCAACGTTGTTGTTCAGAGTGGGACAGACGGTTAAACACCACCAGTCCTACTTGGAGAGGGGCACCTGAATGACCAGAGACCTAACCATATGTCTGTGGTTTCAAAAGGTGTGAGAAATACTGCTGTAGAAAGAGAAGAAACCAATGCCCATGTTAACACAATACTGAAACCATGGGGTAGATCCAGAGGGCGTTCATGGTGTATGCCTCCCCCACCCCCTCGCCCCTGCCCAACCTTTCTGACCATGTATAGGGGATTTTTTAAAGAAGGTAAGAACAGTCCCACTCCCTTCCCCTCCATACTGAGAGACATGTCCCCTCCCTTTCCCCATCCCCCACCTGCTGCTTCTGGTGTCCCTGCTGTCCTGGGTACGAGGGGAGTCTTCTGTCCTGCTCCTGCAGGGCTTCAGGACAGCTGGATTCTCCTTCTCTGCCTGCTCCTCCTGGGAGTTCCCCATCAACCTGGGAGTCGGCACAGGGAGAAGGAACCTGCCCACCACCACTGTCACTGTCTTGGGCTGAGCCCAGGCCCCGTACAGCTTGGCTAGAGTGGGAAAGGACTTCCCCTCATCCCTTGGACAGCAGGGACATGTCAGTGGCAGGCATTAGGGGAGAAGGGAAGACAATGAGACATGCCTCTGAGCACACAGGAAAAGGGGGGTGGGAAATTCTTCTCTTCCTGAGGATTTATAAAGGTCCCCAGCTGCTGCTCCCATGCTGCAGTCTGCCTGCCCTGGTAGAGGGGAGAAGGCTGGGAGGGTGAGGGGGGCACTAGTGTCTGCTCCTGCATCTGCTTCTGACTGCAGCATAGATTCCATGCAGCTTTATGGCTCACTGTTAGGATGGGTAGCATTATGATAAGATAAAATCCCCATATAAATGTGGCTTGTTTATTCAGGAACAATGTGAACAGAATTACTCAGGCTTTAAATGGCGTATTAGTGGCTAGCATCCTACATCAAAAAACCACACACAGTTTGGTATGTTGATGCTAGCTTATGTAAGAGTGTCACAGGACTGGAAGAGCTGTAATCTGAATTCATCAACAAAGCTGGGTTGTGGTAGGGTTGTGGGAGGAGGGGAGTTTCTTATTTATCATGAGTAAAATTTCCGTGCTTCCTCCCAGTTTTCCTTTGTGGTATCTTGCTTTTTCCTCTTATGAGCACAAGTAACTCAATAACACTATTTATTTACATACAGTAAAATAAAGCTGAGGATTAAGGAAAATAACCAACATAACTGTGTTTATTTCCCATTGGAAATGTGGTTTGGTGGCATGATCTCAGGGCTGGAAAGCAGTGTTCTGATCCCTGTGTAGAGTTTGGAGGCACAGTTAAGAGTTTCTCTTGTATGCTGACTTGACTACACTGATTTAACAAGGCCATAGGACAAAGTGTTCTATTGATTTCTAACACCATGACTACTACTAGAGAGCAAATGGACACTTACTGCTTTTGTTGCTCTCAACAGCTCACTTTTCTGCTTCAGTTTCTCTATCAGTAGTACAGGAGCAATAATGCTAGACTACTTATCTTATAGAGCTATCATGAGAATGATTTAACATGTGTAAAGTACTCAGAAGATGAAAAATGCTGCTTGGATTAACATCAACAGATGACTATCCTGAAATGTTTTACCACTAAGTTAATTTTAAATAACTTGTACTACAGGTGCCTAACTCTGGTCTTGGTTTATCAGAGGTAGTAGATACAGAGTAACTCCACTGAAGTCCGTGGCATTAAAGTGATATTAAAGTTAGACTGCATGATATCAAAATTGGGCCCCCAGAGAATCTAGTGAGTTTACAATGAAAGACATTGTTTCAAAACTCTTACTCCACAGTTTTGCATTCACAACTTTTCTTGAAAATGCTAATATCATCAAAAGATCACTCATTTCAAGTATAAAAGTGAGCAAGGAGACCGAAATAGTAAAATATAATTTCCCTATCTTTAAGTTAAAGCGCCTGACAGCTGCTGCAAGTGCGAAGTAGCTACAAAGAAATGCTTACCATATCTTACACAGTGCTGGAAGAGATCAACAGACTCCTTCCTGTTTAAAAAGAAAAGCAAAGCTCTTAAAAATAAATAGATCAATGGCTGTATGGGAAAGGATGTCATTCATGCATTTAATTTATAAGCAATATAATATTCTCTTTTGTTTGCCAGCAGCAGAGCAGCAGAGTGTCTTTTTATAACTTTCTGTTCTTTCACCATATTTTTGCACACACCACAAATAAGATATGCACCTTGTTGTTGGATAGCAGAATGTGGGGGAAAAATATTTTTCCAGAGCCATGACCTAGAGCTGGCTTTTTCATGAAGACAACTGTACTTCTAAATGCTTGCTGACAGGGAGAGAAAAGCAGGCAGCCATCTCGAAGTACAGTGTCTTTATGCTTCTGCTCCTCCAAGCTTCTATTTTGGAGAATCAGTTCCTCTGCTTAAGATGTGCACCCCAGTTTTGGAGGGCTGGGTTTTAGGAAAAAAGATGTGTGTGGTATGTGAATTAATGTGGCATTTTATTAGGCCATGACTATCTTTTAACATTTGTCCATATCCCTTCTTTATTTTATGAGGGCCAATTTTCTTGGTGTAAACTGGAACATTTCTGAGCCATATCACTGAAGTCTGATCCTGAGCATCTGTTTTAAAGTTCACTGCTCTGGGCCAGTAACAAGATGGGAGCATTTATGTTATTTCATAAATGCAATATAAAGACTTCACCGTTTACTTATTTCTATCAGTACTGTATGATTATCATAATTTTAAACATTTATGTTTCAGGTAACACATAGCAAGTGTCCAGAGCTGTTTTAGTTCTGGAGGTCAGGTGAAGACTATCTAGCACAGCATGTGTTATGCAGTCTATTTGCATGGTAGTTTCTTCCAATGTAAACTGGCAAGATGCTGTCCAGTGGCAAAATCTGCTACAGGTGGTCTGCTATAAATGTAGAGTACAGCCACATCAGAGCAGCAATGCTGAGGTAAAAGGAGCACCCACCATCCCCAAACAATTTATAGACGGGTGAAAACACAGTCCTATATTATGCAGACATGAATGTTATACAAGCACCTCTACTCTTTTCTGAGAGCTTTCCTTCTCTAATGAAAGGAAGGGGGCAACATGTGCATGTACACATGTTGGCTGAGGCTAATTGATTTAACAAGCACATCACAAACTGATTTCTGAATAATCCAAAAGCGGTGTGGTTTTCCACACAAAAATATAATAATCCCACCATTATCTTCGCTTCTTGATCTGGACTGTTTTATGAAAGTCTCTTCCCTGTTTGCTCTGAGGGATTAAATGGGATTTAAGGCTGTAATTTGCTTGCATGGCTGATCAAACTAATTGTATGGCAATTCATGTATTCCTGCTAATTTCTTTACCAGTGGGGGATAAAGCACTGATCTGTTGTTGTAGGTCTTTCAGCGCATATTTCAATCATCCTATCTGGCTTCATCAACAGACACACTGGCTTGCAGCTGATTGTTTTGCTGCAGTGGGTGGTTTTTATTGTTGCTTTTACTCCCTGATACCCAAATAGCAAATTTTCTTAACTTTAATAGCTGGGTTAGGTGTTTGGATATTATTTCAACTTGTAAATCCAATCCCAGCTGTACATAGTAAATATCGTCAAACCTCTGTGCTTTTGTCTTTTCATTAATATCATGTTGCACGAGTATTTTAATGACAGCCTATCATGCTTGAATTATGTTTGTTAATCACTGAATGTTTCCTTATAAATAATCTGAATTGGTAGTCTTGGTACTATGTAGCATGCAATAGTCTTTCATTTTTCTTTAATATTCCAACCTATTCTTTAACTTTTAGCAATTTAGGTTGATTTAAGCTTTGATTCTCCACTCTGTCTTGATAACCTTTTACATACTACCTTTCCATGGAATAGTTAGTCATTTTTCATGAATGAAATAATGAGTGTTCCCTGTGCTCCCATGGGACGCTCCATCCACCCCACCGTCTCAGCGTTCATGAGCCGTGCCTAGTAACTCAAGGTATGTAAAGCTGTGTCTATGGCCAAATTGCTGATTCTCTGAATCAGAATAGAATCTTCAGATTCAGATTTGGCCAAATCGAATTGGGACAGGGATCTGAATCAGCAAATCGAATCACTATCCCCCAAATCAGGCTGAATCCGAACTGAACACTGCCCGCTTCTCACACCCCCAATATTCAGTTTATCCTTACTATGTCACAGTAATTTTCCCAGGAATTTTCTGAACTCACGTTTTTTATGTCACAAATTACTAACTCCTTACCATCTGTGTTGCCATGGAAACATGGGCAAAGATTAACTTGCCTAATCAGGCAATAGATTTTCTTTCCATTATATATTTGTGTCTTACTGAAAACACAGCTGTAAGAGTTATGTTCCTATCAGCTTCAGTGCTTGCCTCAAAGTAATTAAAACATTTTATAGAAACTATGTTACTGACATGATTCTTTTCCTCCCCCATGTTATCCAGTCTTGAAATATTTACTCACAAAGGCCGTGTCCAGACGAGCGTGACTGTGTGGTATGTGGCACCGCAGACATGGCTGCAGCGCTGTACACTACACATTCAGCTGTTCTCCATGCTGCAAGGTAGCAGCATGGAGCGGCGGGGGGTTGACCCCAAGAGATCCCAGAATCAAAAAACCTGCACAAAAAAAAAAATGGAGCGATGCACATGGAGGCTGTGAACGCTGCCCAAAACCAAAGCCTAGCTGGCCAGAGCCACACTCCAGCTGCCATGGCAGGTTTACCACCCTTGTAGCCCCAGGAGGCCCCCAGGACCCCAGGTAAGGCTTCTGGGGCCTGCCCAGTGCTGGCCCCAGCCTTCCCTATCCTACCTGGGGTAACCTGCCATGTGTCAGAGGATGCGTGGCACAGGTGTTCCATAAAAGGTGTGCCGCTGCTTCTTGTCTCTGGGGAAACAGACATCCATGCTCATTTGGACATGGCCAGAGAGACTATATCATAAAGGAAATTGATTTACATATCCAAGATTTCAGAAACCAAGTCTGGCAAAGGATGTTTTAGGCAATTCTCAGCTGCTTTATTCAGCAGTCACTGATTTTATTTTTATAACTTTTAGATGCAAAGCCCTATTTTTCAGCATCTTTTTCTTTTAACAAAAACCTCCTTAACACATGTACTTACAGGGACTTCACCCTGGCAACCCTGACCTTGGAGTCTAGCTTTGGCTCTGTAACCCGGCCTTGGGCTTTAGACCTTGGCTTCTGAATTTGGCTCTAAACCCCTGACTCCTTGGATTCCTGATTCCAGTTCTACAACCTTGATCCCAGATTCTGGACCTCACCCTGGCCACACAAGTGATTTACCTTGATCACTCATGCCCCCATAGCTTACAGCTTGAACAAACAGCTATCCAGGGTGGAAGCAAACAGATGACACTTAAACTTACATTTAAAACTTTTTTCCTAGTGTAATTCTGTACCATATTCAAGGAAATTATACCAGTGTAGGGCTATGTATTCTCTTGTTTGCTAATACACATTGCAAACAATATCATATCATGTCTCCAGGCTCTAAGGGTCCTTCTATGAGGGCCGGTTTTAGAAATACCGATTTGTGTCTTGTTACTTCAATTGATTAGTTTCTGAAATATATTTCTATTGATCTGTTAAATGCAGAAGACTCTGGAGACAAAAAAATATTCATTCTCATCTCACCAGTGTGAGATCAGATTTTTTGCACCAGTGTAAGGACAACCAGATTCTGTATTAGTCTAACTGTAAAGCATCTCATTCCATTAAAATAAATAGTTAGTTAACATTTGCATTAGTGTAAAAATATATCAAAAGGATTTGTGTCACTGCTTGTTAATTATGTGATATATTTGCAAAATACGAATTTTGCAATTAATTTTTTACGTATCCACATAAACAAATAAAGGTCATATCCATAAAGGTATTTAAGCATTTAGATCCCATTGAAAACAAAATCAGTTAGGCACCTAACTAGGTGGCTAAGCTCTCTTGTAGACGTAGTCCTAAGTTCTTGCAAAACAGAGGTTTTCCACAGAGTAATTCAGTTCCCAAAGGTCAAAACAGATACATCTATTTTCATCTTTCTGAATGAGAACAACAGTATTTTTCAAGTAAAGTTAAAGTTAGGTTGACTATCTGCAAAATCATGGATAATCTGTTACTTCTATAGCTGATACTTCTCTGGGAGGTAAACCACTAACTGCTTGAAGATGTGAAAGAAAAATAGAAAATTTTACCGGAAGAAGCAGCATGTTACTTCAACCCAGCTCTGCAGCGTCTGTATGGATCAGGCACTTCCGCAGGGCTTCTTAGCACTTTTAGCTAAAGCTGATTCAATCATTGGATAGATAAAAGCACCAAAAAAGCCCCATGAAAGCACCTGATTTATACAGACATCAAGCAAGCTTGGTCCAACTAAGGCGCTGCCTGTTCTGGGCATACACAGGACTTGGCGTTGGAATGCAATGAGTTTAAAGTAAAGTGTCATTTTAGGTTTTTTTTTAAAGTTGGCAAGTGCTTGCCAAGCACTCTAAGTGGATGGCTGAATCTTTACTACTTGCATTTCAGCCATGCATTTGAAGGAAATTTAGGCACAGACTTTTTGCTCTAAGCAAGGCAAGAGAAGCTCAAGGTTGTTTAACTTCCTACTGATGAACCATTTCCCATAAGAAAATCTAGAGCAAGACAATTTACATAGGAAAAAAAAGTGCTTATCTCATGTAAAAAAAAATAAACATGTGTAACATCTAGATGATCTTACTCATAGTAAGGCTTTAGTAGTTTACTGTTTTGTTTAATTGTTTATTTTTGGTAGTCTTGCCATACAGAGCAGAGGAGAAGATCAAGGGTCTGCTAAATATGAATTACATTGGTCAAAAAAAGTTTCTAATGGACACTACTTGGTGCAAATTGAACTGTTTTTGACAGCATTTTACAGCATTGTGGTCATATAAACATTTTATGTTAACATACACAAAATGCTTTTCATAGATTCATAGATGTTAGGGGCTGGAAGGAACCTCACAAGATTATCTGTTCATCCCATCCCCCTTTGCAGTTATTAGCACAAAGACATTCTCTAAGCATTGCCATTCCCAAAAGAGTATATGGCTCATGACAGACAATACTGGGGGATTGCTATTGATTAGGTAAAAGATAGGACCAATAGTATGCCCAGGGGTGAACAAGAGGGGCATGTTCCCCAGGTACCAAGTTACCGGTGGGCACCAGAACTTCCCCCCACCTCCACAAACTCCATCATGGCAGTACTGCCATGCTAGGAACTCCAAAGCAGGTCTGACCACTGTTGATTTAAGAGCAACAGAGCTAAAGTGGGCAGACCATCCATGGTGGCAGCAGTTCAGCTGGGATTGTTTATAAGTTCCCAGCAGGTAAGGCTGCTGCCCTTCCCACCCCCACTTGCAGACCCATGCCCACCCCCACCTTGGAACCTGTGTCCCCCTACCCTCTCTCTCAGAACTCATGCTCACAGAACTGTGTGGCTCCCCACACTTTTCTGCAAGGTTTGCCCCAGGTGCCAACTTGGTTTGTTATGCCACTGGATAGGACAGACAGGGTGTGTATCTGACATAAGGATGTAACTCAAATAAGTGGGACAACTAAAATCTGAGTTCAATGAATTGTGCACCTTTGTCTCAGACATGCAATAAGTTGCTCAAAACCACAGGACAGAACTCTGTGCCCATTGTGGGCCCTCAAGCTCATAAATCTTCATGAAAATCAGTGAGGCTAGAAATGGGCACAAGGGGAAGTTCTCATGGATATGAGTATAGGATCATGGTCATTATGTGCTAGCAATGCACATGGTCTTGTACACAATACAAGAAACAGACTCAACAGTACTTACAACACATAGGAAATCCAGCAACTGCTCAGATGACAGTCCAGTCACAGGAATGAGCAATTTCTGAAAAATAAATATTAACATATTTATTCACATACCACACACACCTTCCCCCAGAAATTAGGCTTCCAGAATTGAGATGCATGTTTTACACAAGGAATCTGATTTCTGCACTTAAATAGAAGCATGGGGTGCATACACACATACTAAATCAACTTAAAATAAAGTGACTTAACTAAATCAACTTAAGTTGACTTAAGCCAAGTCAGAGAGTAGGCACATACAGCTCCTTGACATGGTGGCATCCATCTTGTGAGCTAAGTCGAGTTCATTAATGCGACTCAAGATAATACACCTTGTGCCGCATTTAAATGAACTCTGCTCCACATACATGTGTGTACACTTCGACAGTTAAGTTGACTTCAAAAAGTTAAGTTGGTTTAACTGTCAGAAAATATGTGTGTACGCACCATGTGATGCTGCAATGCCTGTGGGAACTAATATTCATCAAGTCTACTTTTCAGCCTCAGCTAGAATTTTAACCTTTAACCCAATTTGGCAGCAGCTATGAGAAGGTTAAATCTCAAGATTTTGCTTGATGGGCAAGTGAGTTGGGTTTGGGTGAGTAGGCTTCTCCATGCAGTCAGCCTGTATCCATGACTCTGGAAGAACCTTTTTTTTTCATTCTCCTTTCCAAGATAAACTGTGTGTCTTATCTGAGGACATGTGGCATGTAAAAAATACAGCGTATTATGTAGGGACCCCGTACTATGTATGAGAGATTCTCTAATGAGAGACCAGTGAAAAGTTTCAAAGTGCATTTTAAAATAAGCACTCTTGTGGGATGCTCCATCCATCCCACAATCTCAGTGTTCATTTACCATGCCTGGTAACTCAAACTATGTAGAAAACACATATAAAGCTGTGTCTATGGCTGAATCGTTAAATCTCTCCGAATTGAATTGGAGGCTTCTGATTCAATTTGGAGAGATTAATGGGTCTCCTGATTTGATTTGGATTCAGAGATTCGGCTGCCGAATTGGGCCGAATCTCCTCTGAATCTAGTCAGTGGCTGAAGCTTTGCACAGCCCTACTGAATAATTTTTAAACATTAATAGAGTTACCCATGAGAAGAAAAGTTAGTCAGTAAGCAGACTAAACCTTAGGGCTTATCTACATGGGAAAGTTACTGCAAAGTAACCTACAGTGTAAATTTACACTGTACCAGGTACTCTCACAAAGTCCCCAAGTGGATAGTTCAATCATATAACAGTAGTGCTTTTGATCAAGGTACTTTACTCTCTCAGAAAGGAATTAGTTGCATGTAGATAATTCACACTCTCACTTACTTTTCAGTAGCTTCCCCTTGTAGTTTTATTACTTGTGTTTATCCTTAATTTATTAGAAGGTCTACCAAACCACCCCCAAAAACAAACATTTATCTGTTTGCCTGCCTTTTGTCTGTATGGAGAGTCACAATATATTACTATATCATGGATTTAATCAGCACAGACCTGACTGGAAAGCTAAGGGGAAAAAACACCTTTCCCATTAAGCTATAGCACAACCTGCATGTCTAGCACACTAGGTTACTAATGATAGCTCCTAAAAATCTATGAAAAGTTACTAGCGGTTCTCTTGTAGTGTAGAAAACCACCCATCCATATCTAAGTTGATTCTCATAACGGTTGTGCAAAACTTGGTGCACGCAGACCTTTTCCAACTCTTTATGTGCTCCTGATTCCCAAATTGCATGACAAATGCATGTTACATTTTCTATATACTATTTTGATCCTTTTTGCTGAGGTGGAATTAATACAATAGTAATTCAAATAAAACACCAAACAATCTGGCATGTAAATGCAATTTAATTTTTTTTGTCTCCAATATTTCTAGATAATTTATTTTTTCATTTTGTAATAAAATTTGAGTCTGACGAAAGGTGTAAGATGTAAAGTATTGATAGCTATATTACCCTCCCCCCCCAACAAGTTTATTTGCATATTGAATAAGACATAGGCATTGGCAAATCAAACTTCCCTCTTGATGTACCGCAGTATCATAAAGAAGCAGAAAACAGCATGACCCTATCTTTGTGTATTGGATGTTGCCTTTGGTGAAGTACAGGCAGTCAAAAAACACAAGGCTGAATTGATTCAGTCTTTGCAAGTTATTTGTCTAAACTGTGTAGATTGAATTGATAATTACGTGAACAGACATTCACTTTTGATTCCAGAAATGCAACCACATGCCCACAGTGGCTCAGGCCAGAAGCTGAGGAATGCTAGAGCATACCTTCCTGGTCAGTTGGAGCAGACAGCTTGGGCCAAGGCTAGCCTGCCCACCCTGTGAAGGTGAGAGGTTGTGGGGGAGGTGTAAAGCACCTGGTTCAAGTTGACTTGAATCTGGAGGGGATTTGGGACAGAAGTTCAATAAACTGATTTAACCCAAATCAGTCAAGTCTAATGCTACATCCATGCAGGCTTATCTTAAATTGGTTTTGGCTATTTTAAAAGCAGTTTATGGGCACTGAATTTCTGATGTGTTACAGTTTTGAACCGGTTTCTGATCACTTATACCAGTTTATGTGTAATTTCTGTCCCTAGCCTTTCTGTCTGGCATCCCAGCTGACTTTCTTTCAAGGATATTAACTATAGTGATAGTCTTCTGCTGTGAAGACATGCCTGAATTAAAAACACCAGTTTGTTTTTCGGGGGGCGGGGGGGCATACGTGTATGGAGGCTTGGGGGGACAGCTCCCAACTTCTAGTTTGGGGATAACTCTAGGTTTATGATAGCTTCTATTTGGAAGGCAGGGAGCCATTTAAAGTTGCTGCTTATATACCCTCTCCTCACATCTCAGCTGTTTAGCTGGACAGGGAGGAAGTAGCTGCACACTCCTGTTTTAGACCCTACTTTGTCCTCCTGGACATCAACAGGAGGCTGCTATCAAGAGCCACAGTTCACTGCCTGTCCATTCCAGCACTGGCTCTGGGTACACCAAATTGAAAAGTTAATTTATCAGGTAGGAATGAATCTATTTCACAGCTGAGGACTAGTGCCAGAGATGGCTCAGGCTTCTCTTTTCACTATACTTCATAAAGAAGGGTCTGTTTGGGCTGGGTAAGACTTAGAAGGCTGCAAGAGGGAATTTATAAGAACAGACCTCAGGCTAGGGGGATAGAGGTACCATTATAGGGGGGATGCTTTGTTGTATGGGACATGTTCAGGGAAAGTCTGGAGGAGAGACTGAGAGGTATTTGGCAGTTGAAGGGTAAATCTGTTGAGATTACTGGGTGTCCTGGGGAGGAGGGAAGCTTGTATCACTAGGGCAGTGCAAACCTGGCTGAGCTGGTCAGGGGTCTGTGCTTGATATTGCATCTAAACT
Organism: Alligator sinensis; assembly: GCF_000455745.1. Classification (NCBI taxonomy): domain Eukaryota; kingdom Metazoa; phylum Chordata; order Crocodylia; family Alligatoridae; genus Alligator; species Alligator sinensis. Next base: position 421,873 of record NW_005843053.1, read on the forward strand.
ATTTGAGCAGCCACCCTCAAGGTGGAAGCCTTTCATCTGTGACCCGTTAACAATTCACCTTCCACACCACAGATTTGGAAGGAGTAATTTTTTACAGTTTTCAGAACCTCTTGTGTGTCTAACTTTTGCTGATCATACACAGCTTAATGGCTTTTATACTTAGGGTGGTAGCTTTGGAAAATTCTTCCCACCAGTGCTACCAATAACTCATCCACATGTTTAATGTCAGGGTGGGGAAAATGCCAGAAGCCAAAGCAGCCTTCTCTATGTTAAGGCTTCCATGGATGGAGCTGAATTGGTGGTAACGGTAAAATTCCATAAACAAAGACTTACTGTCCTGATTTTAAGGCAAATTAATATTGCTTGGGCTACTTAGATCCAGTTTGGTTTTGGCTTTCTGCTCAGTGCTCTTTAAGCAATCCTAGCCCAGGACCAAATTTTTATTTTGGGGAATGCATCTATGTGAAATGTTTACTACAGACCTGAATAATTAGCTCCTCAGTAACCGTCTCAGCATCTACACGTTGCCTCTATTAGAGTGCAGGCAACTAAATAAAAGTACTGCCCTGATGCAGAGTTTTTTCATGTGCAGCAGAGCACGTTTGGACTCTGACTTAGCTGGCTAGGGCATGAGGATGCTCCAGTGTGGGGGCTACCTGCCAGCTAGCCCCACACTGCCTGGCCAGCCCTCCCTCTATAGCACATTGAGCTCAGTCAGAGCAGCCCTGGGCTGGCAGGCTGACCCCCCGGGCCTCCCTGCTAGCCGGGGCTGTTTGGATTGTGCTCCACATGCTGTGCATGAATAAACTCTGGAGCTCATTGGTCCAGAGTTAATTGCTTCCAGGCTCATGTTCAAATGACATGCCCAGGAGCAAAAAACTCCAGAGCAGTAAGCACCAGAGTTTATTCATATGCACTAATTGCATGTGTAGACATGCCTAGTTACATCTTTTCAAATCTGTTATCTCACAATAACTTCAATGAACACAGGATCTGACATTTCAAGACTTAAGGGGTACAGTTGGTAGAGGGATCTCTTGTAAGATGAAACACTGACTTTTAGCTTCTAAAAAACTCCAGTTTGCTTAAAGAGCTGACCCCTGAGCAAATGTTACTAATTGATTTCAGTTCAACCAATGCAATTTGATCTCACTTCTGGCTCTTTTTTAGTGGTTTATCTTGTTAAATGTGCCTTGAATCTAAGAAGCATCCAAGCAAACCAAAATGTTTTCTTGATGTTAGTGGGGCAGCTGGTTATTCTCATGAAATTCTTATAAAAAGAGAAACAGTGACTCCTCATTTTAGACCTTATAAAGGAGAGATGATAGGATTTTAATCTTTTATTTAGAGTATTTCCTTCATTGTTTTCTAAAGGTTATTTCCACTTTATGACTGAGATGAGAGGATACTAACATTCCCATGTCTACTACCCTCTGTATAGATATTACAATTTTTAGTAGAACTGGTTAAAAAAAATCACTGTCTTTTTCTATAGGAAAATTTTGAATAAAAACTTCAAATTCAGAACTTTGAATCTCTTTCCAGAAATGTTTAAAACAAATATTTGTTTAAAAAATAATGATATTTAATTACAGTTTCAGAACACTGAAAATCTCCAACTAAAAAAAATGTTTTTCCTATTTTATTCCACATGCCTTTCCCATCTTTTTACCACAAAATGCAATGAAATACTTATGCTTTTTGGTTTTCCTTTTGCAAGGGTAACCATTCTGAGATTGGGGAAAATTTGAACAGTGAGATGAGGTGAAAAAAAAGTGAGGGAAAAGGGGAAAACATGCTGTTCATTTTATTATACTTACTGCCAAAAGTGGAGAAAGAAGGTAGGGAAACATCCTCAAATTTTGAACATCTTTCAGTTTTTGAATCCAAGAATTTTCCATCAGAAATTAATCAAATGACATCTTCCTGTAGAATCTTGTTTATGATTAAACTCCATGTTTCAGCTGACAACCATAGGCCAGATCTCCTTGTGACCTTGCTTTTCAACTTAGACCTTCATTTTTTTCATGGAATTTAATTTTCAGCAATTGGATGTAATTCATACAAAGGCAGCACTGATTTTTGTCATCTTCTTAAATCTAGCTTGGTTAGTAATCACACTTCACAATCATCTGAGTATTATTTGAGAGTCTATACTCTGTATGAAATAAGTGAAGCCATTTCCTATTGAATAGCTGTACATGTTCCAAAAAAAATCCCTCTGCAATTAACATTCAATTGAGAATTCTCATCAAAGAATTATCCATTTCCTAAAACTGAATGAGCTGCTCTTTAAAGTTGGTTATGAGTTGAATAGGTTAGTAGGGTGGTATGAAAAGTTTATTCTGGTGCTGGAGGGGGTCATCCTTCTCTTGTAGGTAAGTTCAGGAAATCATTCTGCTATGTGGTCAACCTGGCTACTTCACCAAGGCCCTTAGCATTAAGTATATTTAATCTAATCAGGAATGGTGATGTTGGGGGGCTTAAAATCCTAATTAGTTAGAATTTTAAATTGGATGGATGGCATTTATTCATAATGCCTGTGGGTTTTAAAACATTAACTCTTTACCATGTCTAAAAATGGGTTGCGCTCTTTCTATACAGCATGGTACATGAGTCAGAATAATTGGGTATTTAATGTACTATTTTTATTATTAAACATGGAAAGCTGCAGTTATTAAGACGTGCCTATGGAGAATTGGGAAATATTTCTGTTTTTATGAATATTGCACATGGCTCTGTTTATAATTGGTTACTTGCTATGAAGCTAGCTCAAAAGGGCAGGTTAGGGGAATCAATTAAGAAAGGCACCACAGTGTTATAGATCCTAACATCCTAACAAATGCTTATAAACACAATACCTGGATTAATTAGTTTGATGAGGTCACTTTTCTGCCACAAACCTGGTGACAGTGCTGTTTTTCCAAGGCTAAGAACCTGGAAATTAAAAGACTGAACAATAAATAAGCCTGCAGGTCTGCAGCAAGTAGGCTATACCTTGGTCTCTGGAAGACCAGGGGGCTCCAAGGCTAAGTCATGTCTGCCTGGGAACGTTAAGCCTTATGTAGGGCAGTGTCTACTTGGATCTGGTGTGGAGAAAAGGAGATATGGGCCTGTCACTTGACAGGTGTTCCCCTGTGGGGGTTGGGTGGGGAAGGGATGAGAAGGTCTCACTTATTATGGCAGTGCCAAGCACCTGTTTAAATACTCCTTAATTGGAAATTATTGTAATGATGAGATTTGCTCAGCACTCCACAGATCAAAGTTAAACAGTACATGTCTCTGCATGTGGATGCCTTGCCTAGTGATCCATATTAACATGGGTGATGGTCTTGAGCCATTTCTTAATAGACAGAGCTTCACAGAGACACAATGTTTAGAACAGTTCAGTGATCCAGCTGGCAAGCTGATGGAGGCCAAACACCACAGGAGTATGGGAATGAAACAGTGCCTTCAGGTATGAGGCAGATTGATGCTGCAGCAGAGTGACAGGAGCTATTGCTCTCACCTGTGCTGTATAGAAAAGTAAGGCATTAAGTGCTCTGGAAATGGATCTGGCAGCTGTAGGAACACAAAAGCAGGAGTGGCTAAATACAGTAGCACATGCAGATATATCTATCTTTTATAATATGTAAGGTGCAAGGCAAAAGGTTATGAGGGTCTGACATAAGGCATGAGTTCTGCTAGTGCAGTTTGTGCCTCTTGTGTGTGAATCAAGCACCAAGAGAGGTGGGGCCTCCTAATGTTAAAGATATGTCTCCTGATGTTAAAGATATGTCTGTAAGTTAATAAGAGGCCAGAGGGAATAGCCCTCTCTGCTTGCCATTGCTCTAAAGTTCTCCATACATTCAGACCACTTTCAGGAGATCTCATTTTTAAATCTGGGGGCTGCAGCATGAATAAGTAAATAAGCAAGGGTTACATGCTTCCTGGAAGCTTACCGATGTTGCCTTAAACTAGGTAGAAGAGAGATTCCTTCTGTTGAACTCAGTCTTTCGGTTTTCCCCGCAGTTTGATACAGGTGGTTATTTTGTGGCAAGTTTGATTTCACGGTTTGGGTTATTAAAACCAATATGTTTAAGGTGACTAAAAACATGAACACAGTGTTAGTATACAAAATAGGTTAAGTGTGAAGTTGACTGAACACTACATGCAGCCTTGGGAATTTCAGCAGCTGTAACAGAAATAGACTATCCCCATGGTAACTCCAGGAAACTGTTTGTACTATTTTTCTATTGTATACAAAACAAGTGGTGGTAGGTAGCACACTTCAAACAGTATTGAAATAGATCCAACTTCATATCAGTGTTTTTTGCTATTCATCAGATGTTCAGCGTGCTTTACAAACAGCCAGCAATAAACCAACTAAAGATGTGAAACAACACTTAAGTGTATCTTACTTGTTAGCTACATAGGATGCTTTTCTTTAATAGTGAATGGGAAAGAACCCCCCACTGCTATTCAGTTAGACAGAATCTTTCAACTAACTAAACAGAAAGTATTGCAACTTAATTTATATACAGCAGAAGTATTAGAAATTCTTCCTGGGTGTTGTTGTGGGGTTTTCAGCTATGTTTGTGACTGATGCAGAAAGACCACACTCCTCAATGTAAAGAAATCTGTGTGTTAACACTGTCTTGCCTATGTGTATCTCTAGATTTACAGATAAGATAGTGTTCTATCTTCGACCTCTGTATTGGCATTTGCTTCTTTTACTCATGTCTGTAGTGCTTCTCACTGTCATTTCTGGATACGATTATTAGCTCATATTACACACACGTGCCAGACCTTTCTTCTGAAGTACTGAGGCTATGTTTACAAGATAGACTCACTGTACTCTAGAGGTGCATCTTTAAACATGCTGTGCTTCTTTGTTCAGGCTGCTTCCTAAATCAGAATCAATAAAGCCATATCTGCACAGAGCATAGAGCAGGCTAACTCTTGCTTTGACTAAGCAATGTGTATAAATCTGCTTCAAGTGCCACATGGATGTGTCTGAACTGCCTCTGGTGTAAGAAGCAGCCTGCTGGGTGCACTGTGGCATACTTGATGACAAGTTTACCCTGTAATATGGCCCAAAAACAAAACACTAGTTGTTCATCCACAAGCTTTGCACTGCGGCCTGAAGGTCACTGAGTTCTGACTCTGAGGCTACCAAGGGGAGCAAATTCCAAACATAGAGCTCCCAGTTATCTGAACAGTTTGTACCTAACACTATGGCCCAGATAGCGATCCACCCTTGTATGGTGTGTGTTCCCCTACACCAGCTTGTATGGCAGCTCAGGGACCACTTGCATAGCACATAATCTGCCAAACTGTCAGCACAAGGATTAAACTCTCCAGCCCCAGGGAAAAAGGTGGTGCTTTTTGCCACCCACAGAGTGCAATAGAGCACTGTACACCAGCCAAATGGCTGTTGGCATAGGTTCTGTCAGTGTGCAAAGTAGCACTGGCAGAAATTTTGACTTTCTCTACTGGTGCCTGCTGGTTGACAACACAGTCTGTTTTTAAGTAATAAGGGGCATGAGTAATTTATATCCCACTATTGTTTTCAACTGCCTCTGGTTAGGTTAGGCTTCATTCTGAGGGCCTTGCAGCTTCCAGTGTAAAGTTATTGACTGATCTTGCTCTGTCATGGAGGCAGATCTGTCCTTGTCAAACTGTAACCTTCACTTTATGTTGTGATGAACTCATAATTATTAACACTGTCCAAGCCAAAGTTATCCTGATGTATTCCATAAAGCTATCCTGCCCAGGAATGGTGCTTGGCAGCTAGTCAAATTACTATTGCTGAGGAGCCATCATAGAACAAACTAGTCATCAGCTTTGTCTTTCGACTGCTAGCTATGCTCACTGTATCACTGCACTTCCAACACATGGGTGTCAACATGGCTGGTGAATCTGTAGTTTCCCAGGTTGGGTACACAGGTAAGGGGAGACTATATTTTAAGCATGGATGCTTGTCTGAGGAATTGGGGTTTCCATCACTGTATGCAGGAAAACTTGGCTAATAAGAGAAGCCAGCAGGCCTTGGCCTAGCCTGAAATACTGATGAGACTTTGGATTTGTGGAAGGAGGAGGGGGGAGAACTTATTTTCTGAGTTCTGTAACTGTCAAGCAGTAGCAAAACTAAGGTGGGATGACTGAAACACCAGCTCTGGGTGCAGACCTGGGGAGTGGGGGGCGGGGCATGGAGGCAGAAAATAGTGATAAATGGTAACTAGAATCTACTCAAGTCTAGGAAGCTTTGAACCAGGTAGGAACTAGTAGCTGGATCCACTTATAACAGACTAGTGAAGATGGACCCAAGTGGAAATAGCCCTAGGCCAGTAAGGGTAGATAACTTTTACAGCAAGGATATTTTAGCATCTGCTCAGCTGTGGGCAGCAGCATTACTGATCACTTTGTCCACTTTAATATCAAATACTTCTACAGTTCATTGATCTTGTGTTGAGGTAGCTATCAATATGTAAACCAAACTGTGTTTCCACTTTGAACACTCCAAAGGAGGTCACCAAGAAAAAGGTTAATAGAAATGTGCCTTTGTTAAAGGCATAGTATATTATACAGGCCACACGTACCAGCTAGATAAGACAAAAAACAGGTTCACAAGGCAGTTTGTCTTGGGACATTTATCAGTACTTGTTGTACTAAAGAAAACTCCATGTCCTTAGGGGAAAATGCACAATAACAACAATACAAAAGAAATTAAGTATATTAAGATATTATATATATTAACAGATAAGAAACAAATCTAAAACAAGCTGTAGATTATCATGGAGACGTTTAATTTGAAAGCAGAGTTGAATATTAGCCACATTTAAATTTGTCTAACAGGCTAGGGACAGACATTACACACAAACCAGTTTAAAGCTAGGGACAGGCATTCAAAAAGCCCAAGCCTGAACTGATTTAACCTTTGCAGGTTAGTCTAACCTAGCTAGGCTAAATCAGTTTTGTAACCAGACAGACACTCCAGAAATGCAGGCACATGTCTTCAGTGGCTCAGGCTAGAAGCCGGGGGGTGCCAGAGCAACCCTCACTTTCTTCCACAGCACTGAGATGAAGCAGGGTGTGGCCAGGCCCCAGCAGGATGCTCTGATTAGTCCAACAGGGAATTGATAACAGTGTTTATCACCCCACTGAGAAAACAACAGAGGGATATTACTAGCTACCTGTTGATTCTGCCTATTGATTCTACCTGTTGATTCAGCACAGACCGTAGCCAGCATGTGGTCTGCTAGCTAATACACAGACACCTCCTCAGCAAGACAGAGGGGAGGGGGGAATTCCTACTTAGAAGGGAGTGTTGAGGGGGAGGGGAGGAAGCAGCAACCAGAGAGCAGAGGGGAGGGGCCAGCCCTGCTGTGAAGTAGAGAGCCCTGCCGAGCCCAGAGAGCATGCTGGGATGCTGGGGAGTCTGATTTATTTTAAACAAGCAAGGGGTTTGGGACAGACATTGCATAAACCAGTTTGACCCAAATCAATTAAGTCTGATACTACATTCAACTAGGTTTATCTCCAACCAGTTTCAGCCATTTTCAAACTGGTTTATGTGTACTGAACATCTGTTCTCTAACAGGTTTAAACTAGTTTCTGATCACTTGAACTGGTTTATGTGTAATGTCTGTCCCTAGCCTAAGTGATCAGAAACTGGTTAACCCTTCCTGGCTTAACTTAAACCAGAGTCCCCTTGCATCCCGACATGCTCTCTGGGCTGGGCTCTCTGCTTCAGTCCTACCAGCAGGGACGCAAGCTGGGTATTCATGATATAAAATAGATATTAGGTCTACTGGGTGCTCCTCCCTTGCTTCTGCAGCTGTGGGCCACTGTGGGCCACTGTGGGCCACCGTGGCCTCTGAGGCAGAGGGGGCAGGGAGGGGGATTATTCCCCCATCTACCCCTGGGGGACTGCAGCCGGGTCTGCTTGCCCCGACCACCATTTCCACTTGCAGCCTGCATGGGGCAAACGGCATCAATTCCCTGTGATCAATTCCCTGTTGGACTAATCAGAGCTTCCTGCTGGGGCCTGGCCA
>NW_005843054.1:0-12481 GCF_000455745.1 Alligator sinensis
GACCCTAACATCTATGAATCTATGTATTATAGCCTTTTATGACTAGGTCACGTACTGCCTTGACACAGGAGTGGAGACTGATGTCATCTACCTGGATTCTAGGAAGGCCTTCAACACAGTTTTGCATCCTATTCTCATAGGGAAGCTAACGGGCTGTGGAGTGGATGCCTACACAGTCAGGTGGGTGGCTAACTGGTTTAGGGACTGCACCCAGAGAGTGGTGGTTGATGGGTCATTCTCAGCCTGGAAGGAGGTTGGCAGTGGGGTCCCACAGGGTTTGGTCCTTGGGCTGATGTTATTTAATATCTTCATCAGCTATTTGGACAAGGGTGTGGTGAGCACCCACTCCAAGTTCATGGATGATACCAAATTATGGGGCAAAGTGAATTCACCAGAGGGCAGGGAGCAGTTACAGGCTGACCTGGACAGGTTAGATCAATGGGCAGAACGTAATAGGATGCAATTCAACAAAGATAAATGTAAGGTACTCCACCTAGGAAGGAGGAATCCCCAGCACACCTACAGGTTGGGGGATGTCCTCAGCAGCTCAGAGACAGAGAGATCTTGGAGTCATAGTTGACTCCAAGATGAACATGAGTCGGCAGTGTAACAAGGCCATCAACAAAGCCAATCACACCTTGTAGTGTATTAGCAGATGCATGACTAACAGATTGAGGGAGGTGATGCGCCCCCTCTATGCAGCATTGGTCAGGCTGCAGTTGGAGTACTGTGTCCAGTTTTGGGCACCGCACTTCAAGAGGGACACAGAGGATCTGGAGAGGGTTCAGAGGAGGGCCACTTGCATGATTAGTGGTCTCCGTGAAAGACCCTACAAGGAGAGGTTGAGAGATCTGGATCGCTTCAGCCTATACAAAAGATGACTGAGGAGTGACCTTGTAGCCACCTATAAATTTATCAGGGGAGGACAGCAGGGAATTGGGGATGCACTGTTCACCAAAGCACCCCAGGGATTAACTAGGAATAATGGGTGCAAACTAGTGGAGAGTAGATTTAGGTTAGACATTAGGAAGAAATTTTTTACAATAAGGGTGGCCAGAGTCTGGAATGGGTTTCCAAGAGAGGTGGTCCTATCACCTAACTTGAAGGTCTTCAAGAGGAGGCTTGACAATCACCTGGCTGGGGTCATCTGACCTCGGCCCTCTTTCCTGCCAGGGGCAGGGAGTCGGACACGATGATCCATTGGGTTCCTTCCGACTCTACAATCTATGAATCAAGGCAGTCAGTACTATGATGAGTCACAGAACCAAGATATACCCAGTATATATCCTATTCTTCTGCCTGCACCAGCTAGGTTTTGCACATTATGCTGATATGATACAGCTGGTTATTAACAAGGCAATCTGTGATCCCAGTCTTCAGATTCTCATCCCTACTATAACATTGCTGTCATCATTGTGATGGGTATCTCCATGTTTGCTACATACACAAACCCACCCCAGGGCAGAGTCACAAGAAAAATATATTTTGTTTTGTTTGGGGTTTTGTTTGGTTGGGGTTGTTTTTTGGGGGGGCAGGGGGATGTTTGTTTTTGCTGTTCTTTAATTTTTATTTAAACTCTTAAAATACTTGTGCCCTATATTTAAGGATACAAGGAACATGTGCCTCCTTGTGCTAACAGGAGCTTTACTTGCAAATTAAGGGAAAGGATTCTTCCACGGTGTTCAGCACTGGAAAGGCCTAATCTAGAGTACTGTGTCCATTTTTCAGTCCAACATTTCATGAGGGGTGTAGTCAGATTGGAAAGCATCCTTCAAGAATAATTATAGGTCTGGAAAGCATGACCTGTGAGGAAAGGTTGAAAGGCTATCATTTAGTCTGGAGAAGAGAAGACTGAGGGGGGATTTTGATAACAGTCTTCAAACATTTGAAGGTGAATTAAAGAGGATGAAGATGGGTTTTCTTCCGTGGCCATGGCAGACAGAACCAGGCACAATGGCCTCAAGCTGTAGCAGGTGAAATTTAAATAGGACATTAGGAGGAACTTTCTGGCTATGAGGGTGATCAAGCATTGGAACAGGCTACCTAAAGAAGTTGTGGAATCTCCATTCTTGGAAACTGTTGAAGGCAGGCTGGACAAATACATGGCTGAGATGGTTTTGTCGGGGAAGATTCTGCCTTGAGCAGGGGTTGAACTAAATAACCTGGTGAGGTCCCTCCCAGCACTACTTTCCTATGATGCTATGCCCCAGAGCTTTCCCTAAACTTTTCACACTCTTCTCCTTAGTTACACAGTCTGTCATCAGTATAATTGTTCTAAGGAACCAGATATTGCTAAGTATTTGCATGTATAATAATTTCAATAAGCTATACTTTCCAATTTTGATATGCTAACTACAGGATGAGCCAGAACAACCTCTCCTAACTACAAGAGAAAATCTTGACTGTTCTTCAACTTAATGTTGCAGGTTATACCTTGCTCAAGCAATCAGTGCTGGAATACATCACCAAAGAAATTAAACCACATGCAATCCTTCTAGAAGAAACACATAGAGAGTAGCTGATGAAAATGAAGCTCTCAGGCTACAGCCTTGCAGACTCCATAACCAGCAAGATCCATGGCTTTGCTTCCTTCATCAGAAACACCCTGCCATATGCTATCAAGAGGCATAACACTTCCCGAAGTGCAATAGAATAGAATAGAGCTCTGTCCAGGTCCATGACATAATCATTGTCAAAATATGCAAGCCCTCTCTGTTGTGTTCTCAATTACATCCCTGCCTATTCATGACTAGACGACCTTTTATGCAAGTAACTTCAATTGTCCGCATCACGATAGGGGATACTTCATTAACAGTAGCAATGGAGACGCTTTTTCTCTGGGCAAGCCTGAATGATATAACCCTCATATATGACCCAAAGGAGCCACATACCTTCCACCCTGGATCTTGGAACATTCAGACAACCCCAGATCTTGCCTGGTGGAAGGGTGACTTGAGTACAATACTGATAATAAAAGTACTGGACAAGTTTCCTTCATCTTAGCACAGAACTTCACTCATCAGCACTGAATTTGATTTTTCAGCCCACACCACCCAGACCAGCTCTAAGATGGAACTTTCAGAAGGTGGACTGGCAGAAATACCAAAGACTGACCAATGACAGACCAAGGCAATTAGAGGATCCATCAGGAACCAGCATCAATCAAGGCGACAATACATTCATAAACTACCTAATTGAAACAGCCAAACTCTGTGTATCTAGAGGCTATAGAAGCCACTACGTGCCATGCTGAGACAAGCAGTATGAACAACTCTAACATCGTCAAGCAATGCAGTGACCCCGCAACTGTAAAAAGAACTACAGAACAGGTGGTTAGCACATTAAACACTATCAAAAAGAAAGATGACTTACTACCATAGAAGGGTTCAATATGAGCCACTCGAGCAGACAAACATGGTGCATCACTAGCCACTTTACAGGCAAAGGCACCAAAAATGGCATTGCCCTGTGTCAGAAAGCTCCACTGCAAAAACACTGTGCAGCAACAACAAATACAGTAACTCAAGCAAGCAATACACAGAAATTATTACACACCTGACTCGTGAGAAACTTAAATCACCCTATGCCAATCTTAATTTAACTACTCCCATTTCTGACAATGAGTTCAACAGCTATTAAAGCCACCAAGCCTGGCAAGGCTGCTGGACCAGATGAGATATTCCCAGAATTCACTACCAAGCTCTGAACCACAATGAAAAGATGGCTCCAGAAATTCATGCATAAATGCCTGGAAAGTAACAGACTTCCAACAATCTTGAGAAATCTGATGTCATTGCTGTCTTGAAACCCAATAAACCACCAGAGGATCTAAAGATATACCAACCCATCTCACTATCCTGTATTACATACAGACTCATGGAGTATGTAATCATGAATAGAACAGAAAACATCATCGATCCCCAGCTCCCAAAAGAACAAGCTGGCTTTCAGAAAAAGTGGTGTACCACTTACCAAGTTACATTACTTATATCTGATATAGAAAATAGATTTGAAATGAGGCAGAACACCAGTGTAGTCTTTGTCAACCTTATAGCTGCCTATGATACTGTATGGCCCCAAGGCCTCAAATATAAACTGTTTTCTGTGATACCTGTCCACAAGCTATGCACTTTCATCATGAACATGATCTCCAACAGATCATTCACACTCACCACTAGCCAGGGAGTAAAAAGCAGAGTATGAACTCTGAAGAATAGAGCCCCCCAAGAGTCAGTGCTAGCACCAATACTTTTCAATGTATACACCTCAGACTTTACAGATACAGCTTCTAAGTGATACATGTATGCTGACAGTGTTGCCATAGTAGCCCAAGGAAGTGACTTGACAAAACTGGAAAAGATATTGCGTACCAGCGTGAAACTCATCATCACTATTTCCGCAAGTAGCACTTAAAGTTGAGCATCGGTAAATCAATATCATCACTCTTCTACCTTGACAATCATTGAGCCAAGAGAATGCTGAATATAAGAGTAGGCAAACACATCCTTCTCCATGAGCATACCCCAACCTAGCTAGGAGTCGTATTAGACAGCTCCCTCACCTATAAACATAACATTTAGAAGGTCAGCAGTAAAGTCTCTGCATGCAGTAAAGTCTCTGCCTTAAGATGTTTAGCCAGCACAAATAGGGTGCCAACTTCAACATGCTCAGAGCCACCAGACTTGCAATGGTATATGCCCCAGCAGAATATTGTGATCCCGTGTGGTCCCGAAGTTGTCACACTAGAAAGCTCAATATTGTACTTAACGTGCTGGGACTCATAACAGGCTGCACAACTTACATACACACAGATGTTCTCCCTGTACTCTTGGGCATTAGACTGAGTAATACAAGACAGACCCTAACATCAACACTGGCAATAGAGAAAAGAGATGATGAAAACCACAGCTCCATCAACTATTGACTGTGGGTGGAGACTTGAGAGGCTAAAAGTCATAAACCATCTATATATGAAGCCCACAAGCTCCTGGAAGAGACTGGGGATGCTGAAACAAACCTATAGACAGCAAAAGAGTGAGCCGACCTCTGAGAAAGGTCAGACCTATTCCTACAGCATTTCATATCAACACAAAATGGGTCCCCCATTGGGCACAATCTTGACAGAGCAGCATGGGTCAAGCTGAACAGACTGAGATCTGGATACTGACACTTCAAAACAACATTTCACAAGATGAACATCTTGGACAACCTCCTGTCTAAATGCAGTGTCCAACAAACAGCACAGCACAGCACTTAGCCAAAAGAGGCAACTTTTACAAATGCCCAGACCAGACAGAGGGAATCTGCACATTGAGCAATAATATTAGACAGTGGGCACATCTACATGTGACACTACATCACCGTAGCGATGCACTATGGCAACGTAGCATCCATGGGCAAAAACCATGTCACCGCAGTGACATGCTCCCTCAGTATAGTGCATCACTATGGTGATGTAGCAGCTAAAAATAACAATGCATCATATGCACGGTGCAGTACAGGCTGTCCCTGCGCCATCATTTAGTACTTCCAAAAGGTACTTCCTTTTGGAAGTACTAAAATGACAGCGCAGTAACAGCAGTGCCATAAGGGCATGTGCGGATGCACCCATTGGCTCATAGGAGTTGGAAGTTGATATCTGAAGCCATGAGAGAGACAGAGAGACAAAGAGAATATATGTTGGTCTCGCCTATTCATGAATCTTCCTACCTTCTTCCAAGGCCTCTTGTCCAGTCTCCAAATTGGTTAGCATGTAGCACATATAATCATTAGTACTAGAAAACTCAGCCTTTGTACATTTTTCCCCCTACATGTAGGGCTGGCAAGGTTTAAGAGGCAGGAGAAAAGGTTCTTTAGCTTTGTTGGAACAGACTTCCCCTCTTCTGGAGTTTTTGCCGGGCAGGAAAGGGACATCAGACACAACACATACCAATTTCAATGAGAGCTTTGCCTGAGTAAAGACTAAAAGGGTTGGGCCAAGAGACTGATCGCCTTCAACACGTTTTGGCTTTTAGCCTATCTGTCTCATTGACATAATGATATGGATAATGATGCTTTGTACTGAAGTTTGCTTCTTGCACTCGCCTCATCTGAATTCAGTCTACAACCTGTACATGTGCTCGTTATTGTACTGTCACCAGCTGCATCAATAACTACACCGCTGGAGTGATGATCTCCCAAGGAGAACAAATACGAGCTTCTGGATGCTTTTTGATTTACACGCATATAATTGGAAAAGGAGGATTTTCAATCAGACACGCTATATAAGAGAGATGGAGGGGGAGATCGCTCTTGGGCTTTCAAAAAGAAGAGAAACTGATGTAGAAAGGATTTACATGCACTCAAACAGGACAAAGAAACCTATGCAAAACCTACTCAAGAGAATTGATGGATATGTAAGATGTGGGTTTTTTCTGACATTTCGATTTTAAAGTTAAATATACACTTTAAAAAGAGAGAGGGACAAATCCTTATCCCATCTATAGCTAATGCATAGTTCCATTAAATGTAGAGACAGATCATTTTACAGCAACTAAGGATCTGGCCCAGAGAGAATAGCTCATTATGGGGACTCATGAGAATCTTTCCTTCACTCCCTTAAGTCTTTCTTTCCTCCTCTGTTTCTTCTTTGTATTTATGCATGCAATATATTATATTCAGCAGCTATATTTAAAGTTTTTTTTTATAGTATCTGCAAGGTAGTGAAAGTAGAACCTTTGTGGGAAGATCTGAACAAAATAGAATACCATTCTATATTAAATAAAACATTTCCATGTTAAATGAAGACAAAAGTTGTCAACTTCAGCTGTTCCCAGAGAAGGGCCAACAGATCCCAAACAGATAGTGTGGGTGGTTGCCTAGGGCAGCAAAACAGTAGGGGCAGTAAATATTAAGTGACTTGTTTGTAGTGTAACTGTGGACTGTGAGAGTCAGACATTTTCCAGCTTCCCTAAGGCAAAAAACACCCTCAAGCTGCCCTAAATTAATGAGAGTGCTTTTGAAGACACACAGCCAGTTGAATGTCTTTGTGATATCTCATTTCTAAAATAGTCTCACTGGCAGAAAACTCACACACTAGAACAGGCACACTGTATTGAGAAAACAGGGGTAAAATTTTCCATATCTTCAATTCTTTTTAACATAATTATATGTAAAATATCTGTGTGAATGTACTTCCACTCCCTAAGTTTTTAGTCCAAGAGTGAAATTGGCTAATGTTGTATCATTGACTAATGACCAATATTGGGTCAATTGGCTTAGGAGTAACCAAGATTCCACCCCAATTGTTTCACGTGGTGGTGCTCAAGCTATTGGCCCTGTGGGGCCAGTGAGTTGTGTGGGGCTAGTCCATGAGCCAAATCCCTCATGGGATTACCATGAGGAGGGGGACCCTAGACCACCCCAGCCGAGCCCTGTGCCACCCCAGCCCATCTTGACCTCATCTGTCCAATATAGCATGTAGACCACCCAGCCCACTGGGGTCACCACAGGTCTGGAAACTTGGCAGCAGGGAAGCAAATTTTCAGACCTGTGCGAAGCCCTGCAGGCCAGATGACAGTGCTCCATGGGCTGGATCTGGGCCGCAGGCTGCGGGTTGAGCACTACTGGTTTAATGGAACAAATCCCGCTGCAAGTTTTCAAACAAGTGGTTCCACTGATGGCACTGGTACTAACTAACTAGATCCAATTACATATAGTATTTACACTCTGAGATGCTGAACTTGGGGCATATCATCTCTGACAAAAAGTAATTAAAAAACTAGTATCAAACTCTATCCCAGTTTTAGGTCTACATAGAGAACGTAATAATTCAATTCTCTATTATGCTGGTGGAAGTGTATTACTCTCCTCTGCAATCAAATGAACGTCTGGTGCTCTACAGCAATGCCTTCTAGGCAGCTTTGCATGCCTTCTATAATTCTTCCACTGAATGGAGTAAAGTTCACTCTCAAGTACCATATAGATAATAGTTTGCTCATCATGAGCAGAACACCTTGCCCTCTCTGTTCTTTCTCTACAAATGTTTAGGCAATTCTTGATCTCCTATCACGATAGCATGCAAGTGTTTCACATGTATGATTAAGTTTGTTTATCCTCATAGCAAAAATGTAAGATAGGATAACATTATCAGGCTATGCTAGAGAACAAGAACTGATGCAGGCGGATTAAGAGTGCAGTTACAGGTTACCTTTAAAACATTTTAAATCTGTGAAATGTTATGCCATGAAGTTAGAAGAGTTTAAAAGCAGTCATAGGTTAAGGTTTAATGACATCTCAGACCTACACAACTGGGACTTGTCACAGGGGACCTGGTGAGTAGATCTGTGGACAGAAGCCAGGACTCTAGCCCTCCTATGGGGGTGGAGAAGGGGAAGGAGGATGGCACGTAGCTCAGAAGTGGAGAAACCACCATGGTGGCTGCAGTTCTCCTCACTCTGCAGCCAGCAGGAACCAGCCAGAGCCAGAGGTGGGAAGGAAATCTTGGGAAAAAATTGTTTGAAGTGAACAGGCAGGGACAGAAATAAAGAGAAAGTAGTGAAAAAAATAATAAAGGACCAAAATCTGTCATACATGCCACTGAATTAGGATTGGTCCAGAGGAAATTGGATTAGTACTCACACCAGGGCAGAGCTGAGAACCAGTGGGTTAGCTGCATGAGTTGGGTAGGGGGAGGTGCTAACAGAGCCATTTCAAATTAAAACTGTGGGGAAGGCAAACTGAGCCCTGGTACAGTGACCAGCAGTACTGGGGAGAGGTGGGATGGGTGGGGTAGGAGATGGTTGCCCAACACTATGGTTGCCCAACACTAAAAGCCAATTGCCCATACTTATTAGCAGTTAATTGCCTTTTTAATTGCTCCCCTTGCACCAACAGCCAGCAGACTGAATGCAGAGGGAATTTAAATCCCTTCTTTGGCAAGTAGCAAACTGGTGACCTGCACCTGTGTGCTCAGAGTGGTCAGGGTGTGCTGGGTTCTCCCTCTTGGGGCTGGGAGGGGTGTTGGCTTGGGGCCAGCCCGCCCCATGCAGAAGTGTTCAAGAGGGTTGAAAGTTTTCCCATAGAGCAAAGGAGTGGGGAATGCTTGGCTGAACATTTGTCTGAAAATAGTGTTTATCTCCTTAGAGCAGATTAATAATAACCTGGAACAACCTGGGTAAAACAGATAAAAAACAACCCTTACTTGAACTGGCATAACTTTAAAAGATTTACTTCACCCTTTAATGGGGGAATGCTCAAGTTTTAAATGCCTTTATGATGATTTAAAAGGTAACCTGTAAAACTACCCGAAATGACTTGTTCAGTTATACAGGAAGTTTGTTAGATCTAAATACTGAATCTATGTTTCCATGATTCCATCTAAACCATTTCTCCCTTAAAACATTAAGGTGAGTAAATTGTATACACTCTATTATTATTACTATTATTATTATTATTAAGCTTAGTAAAACTAAGTCATGTATAAAGTTCTAGAAAAGAAAGCTAGGATGAAGCCACATGCTCAATTAAATAAAGTAGATTTACATTGAATCATGATTATATTTATAAAACTTCAAGTTAAGAAAAAATCTTGGGTTTATATAACCTAATTCCTCTTATTAGCAATGCTAATTACAAAATTAATAGACTCCTAAAAATGATAAAGGCTAAGTAAAGACATTTGGGGAGGTTAAGCTGGGTTCAAAATGACCAACCGATTTAAACTTAGCTCATTCTGGTGCTGACCTTATGCTTACAGGCCTGGTCTCAGTGACCGGCAATCAGTCTAAACCTGTAACTGTACAGAAGTGCTATTAATCAAAACTGGTCTAAAAATTGCAGAACCCAGTTTAAGATAAACCCAAACTGGCACATGTAATTTCTGTACACTTTCCCTGCATAACCCCAGGGCTGGGAAAACCCAGCCACTTGCACCAGCCCTGGGGCTGCTATTTTCATACACCTCCCCACCCCCACACTGGGCTATTTTGTGCCCTCCCCAGCCCCTTGGTGTCCCCCCTCCCACCCATGGACCAACCAGCCCTCAACCTCCATCATACAAACTGCTCCAGGTGCAGCTGTTTTTATCAGCATTTGACACTGCTGGAGCTGACCAAGTAAGTCCTGGTGAGGGAAGGGGCAGGAGGCATGGGGGTGTTGGTTTGCTGGTGGGAACAGGGGCCTAAAAAGTAGCTCCCTCCCCAAAGACCCCATGAACCCCCCTGATCCTGCCAGACACTCCCAGACTCCATCCTACCTGTGGGTCATGCTGCCCCGCTGCCCCTCATGAGTTGCACTTCTACCCCATCCCCTGGGGGACCCCCCGATTCCCTCCATCCTTCTGGACCTCCAACCCCCTGCTAGCCCCACCCCATCCTGACTTACCTAATATTGGGCAGCCATTTTGAACTGATTTAACCTCCCCCTGATGCCCCAAGTGTCTATACTTAGCAAAACTGTTCAGCACATGGCTTTCATAAGCTAGATGACCTTGAAAAAATAATTTTGATAAATAGCAGATACTGGCTATATGAATTACTTGTAGCCTGGTCATAAAGTATCCACCCAGCATGCTACCTCCAGCTTATGGGATGCCTCGAGGGACCACAAAGAACATGGACGGGGACAGATTTAAGGCAGGTGCTGTGATGTGGCAATATACCCCTTTCTGATCACAGGGCAGGGACATCTGCCAGAGACTTGTTTTAAATCCCTGAAGAAGGTCAGAATTCCCCTTTCTCCCTTCCTCTTCATGCTCAGACACACAATCCCTCCCCATTGCACCTCCCTCACCTCTGCTCCCCAGTTTCCTGCCACTGTTCCCAGGGTGAAGGTAGCTCCAGAGCTGCTCCAGCTGGGCTGTATACAGGCTGGGCTCAGCTCAGGACAGTAGCAGCAGGCAAGCTAATTCTACTTCCTTTCTGGTCCTCCTAGGCATTTCTGTCAGACCAGGACCAGACACAGGGAGAAGAAACCTGCCTGCTGTTTCCACTGCCACCACTGCTGCTGACCACTGCCACTGTTGCAGACTGAGCCCAACCCCCGTGCAGCCTGACTGGAACTGCTCTGGAGCTCCCTTTATGCCTAGGAGAGTGGAAACAGCAGCAGCAAGTGTGGGAGAGATAGGAAGGGATGTGCCTCTGATCAGGGAGAAAAAGCAGGGTGGGAGCAGAATTCTTATCTGCAGCCACCCCTGAGGTGCCAGCCAGTGCTCCCACATACCCCATTTACAAAGTCCTGGATCTGCTTCTGAGCATGGATGAGGCCTGCCTCTGAATTATGGGCTATGACGTCCCATGCTTCAGTGGCAGCAGTTTGAGCAATGCATTCGTTAACCACCACAGCTTCCCGCTGCTGCTGTAGGTTGATCCAGATGTGGCCTGCAAAGGACACCCCCTACCCCCAGCCATCAGAATCTAGCCCAGAGAATCAAATTAATGTGATACCCCTGATACATGGTAATCTCTGAAGAATTCTGATTAATTAAACAATGATAAATACACAGGTCATTAATAGTAACTTCCCTCTTCATCTCTAAACCTCTGTATCCCTCAAGTAGCCAGGCTATACTCCCAAGGCAGCTAGAGAGTAGATACTGATTTAAGTCAAAGGTTGTGTAACCAACTGGAGGAGAATGTAGGCCCCTGTATCCCTCAAGTAGCCAGACTATACTCCCAAGGCAGCTACTTCTACCAGCTAAGAGATTTGGACCCAAACAGTCAAAGGTAAGTAAGCACCTGAATATAATCAATGCTCCTATTATCAATGGGAATCGACATCCAAATACCTTTTTAAGATAGGCGTTATTCCTTTAACTAAAATAGTGGAGCCTCGTGCTTTTAGCACTGCAGTTCCTAGGTTCAAACCCTGGTGATGACTTGAAGATCATTTACATTTATATTCTGGTTAGTAATTTTTTTTTTTTTTATTTCTTATATAACATTATATGCAACTCCTGAAAGTCCTCTTGTAATACATAACAGTTCTACAGCATTTTACATCTCCTAATTCCTCTTCAAATTAAGTAATCTCATTACAGCTATGTGTACACAGAGTGGTATACAGTTATCCTTCTGTCACCCTTAATTATTACAAGCAGTTGGAACAATGGATATACAAGTTAAAATTATTGATCTATAACCCTAAGACAGCAATCAGAGTGAGGATTCATCAGTTCCTGGCATCCATTCACATAAACTCAATTGCAAGTCAACAATTCTCAGATTTTAGTACAAAGTTGTGCAAAAAGAAATAATTCACAGACTGTTGACTATGGTTCAAATAGGGACTACAGATTCTTATCCCATTACCTAGATTAGTCATGTCCTGAGTTTACTGCTGTATTTTTCTCTCCAACCTCCTCTGCCTCCCTCAGCACTGTCTTCTCATCATTCTTTTTCCTCCTCCACCCACCTCCCCAAACTTCCCTGTCTTTTCTATTTCATAGATTTTATAGACATTAGGGCTGGAAGGGACCTCGGAAGATCATCAAGTCCAGCCCCCT
>NW_005843054.1:13166-20139 GCF_000455745.1 Alligator sinensis
CTTCTGACTCCAGTGTCCACATCATTAATGAAGATGTTGAACAATATGGGTCCAAGGACAGAACCTGGGGGACCCCACTGGTCATAGGACACCATGATGAGTGACTTCCATCAATTTCTACCCTCTGGGTCCAACCACGGAGCCAATTTTCCAGCCAGTGGATCGTGGTGGACCCAAGGCGACAATTGGCCAGTTTCACCAAGAGGTGACCATGGGATTCCAGACTGAAGGCTTTTTTGAAGTCAAGATATATGACATCAATCTCTTCTCCCTTGTCCAGGTGATAAGTCACCTGGTCGTAGAAGGAAATGAGATTGGTCAAGCGAGACCTACCCACAACAAACCCGTGCTGGCTATCCCTTAAGATGTTGGCGTCAGCCAGGCCATTAAGGATGGCCTCTTTAATAAACTTTTCTAAGATCTTCCCCGGGATAGAATTCAGGCTGATGGGCCTATAATTAGCCGGATCCACTTTCCTCCCTTTCTTGAAGATAGGCACCACATTGGCCTTCTTCCAGTCTTCGGGCACTACACCAGAGCACCAAGAGTTTTCAAAGATCCATGCTAGAGGCCTGGCTATGATGCTCACCAGCTCCTTGAGTACCCTGGGTACTCAATCACTACTTTAAATCACTACTTCTATTTGATAGATCCATACCCTTTCATCCCATCTCAGTTATGGATGTGCACTCATTCAATTAGTCTATCAGGTGTACCTTTACCTTGCCTTCTGCCTTACTACAGGTTAACACAGCTAGCTACCTCTCTGCTCACAGATGGCATCACACACAGCCAAATTAAATAGGCCATAAACAATCCAGAAAGGCTTAACTAGAGAGGAAGACTTTAAACTATGTCCACTGGGGAAAAAAGCCCAGAAGTAAGTAAAATCTTAATAAGGAGAAGTAATAATTGAATCCTTAGCAATGTCCTTAGGGGAGAATAGGCCAATCAGACACCTGAACCATTTAAATACTAATGTAAGAAGTATGAGGAACAAAGAGGAAGAATCAGAAGTCCTAGCACGAACAGAAAATAATGATGCAATTAGGATTACAGCGATGTTGTGAGATAGTTCACAGGACTGGAGTACATCCATGGATGTGTATAGCTTTTTAAGAAGGGATAGGCCGGGGGGCGGGGGTAGAGGTATGGACCTATATATAAAAGGTAATATACACAAATTTGGAGGTGCAGGACAATGTGAAAGGTAGACCTGTTGAAAGTCCCTGGGTAAAGGCTAGAGGGGAAAGCAGCAGAAGGCATGTCATGGGGGGTGTCAGCTACAGGACTGCAAACCAGGAGGAGGAGAAGGAGGTGGATGAGGCCTTCTTTAAATAACTGACAGAAACTTCCAAATTGCAGGACCTCATTCTTATAGGGGAATTTAATTACCAGGACAACTTCTGGGTGGGAAACAGAGCAGTACACAAGCAGTTCAGCAAATTTCTATGATGTGTTAGGGATAACATTTGTTAGAGATGGTAGAGAGGCCAGCTGGGGGGGAAGCTCTTCTTGACTTACTGGTAACAGACAGGGTGGAACTGGTTGAGAATGTGAAGGTGAAAGGTAACTTGAGTGACAGTGATGACAAAATGATAAAGTTCACGATCTTAAGATGAGGAAGGAAGGAGAGCAGCAGAATAAGGACATTAGATTTCAGAAAAATGGACTTTTACAAATGCAGGGAACTGGTGGGCAGGATTTCCTGGGAGGCAAGTCTTCAGGGGAAAGGAATTCAGGAGAGCTGGCTGTACTTTAAGATGATCCTCTTATACAAGGGTCATAAAAGCTAATAAAAAGGGATTCTATGAGTATGTGAAAAGTAGGAAGATGACCAAAGAAAACAGAAGTCCCTTATGAAAAGCAGAAGGCTGTATCATTACAGATAATGCAAAAAAGACTGAAGTATTTAGTGCTTTTTTTTACTTTGT
The DNA here is from genome assembly GCF_000455745.1 of Alligator sinensis. Classification (NCBI taxonomy): domain Eukaryota; kingdom Metazoa; phylum Chordata; order Crocodylia; family Alligatoridae; genus Alligator; species Alligator sinensis. Next base: position 15,101 of record NW_005843054.1, read on the forward strand.
TCTTCACAAGTATGGGCAACTACCAGATGACAGGTGCAGTCAGCAGCCAAGATAGGCTGTTTATCTCCTTTCCTACAGTAGTAAAAGAACAGGTTGGGAATTACCTAGAAAAAGCTATGGCTGGGATTCAGAATGACTTGGATAGACTGGAGAAATAGTATGCAATCAATCAGATGAGATTCAAGAGGACAAGTGCGAAATCTCCATTTGGGATGGAATAATTACATGCATAAATACAGACTGGAAAATGACTGGCTAGGGTGCAGTACTGCAGAGAAGGACCTGGGGGTTACAGTAGACTATAAGGTGAATACGAGCCAATAGTGTGCTCCTATTGTAAAAGAACAGGAACAGTATAATGGGTTGTATTAACAGGAGTGTTACTTTCAAATTGAAAGCAGGGATTCTTCCACTCAATTCAACAATGATGAGGCCTTACCTAGAGTACTGTGTCCAGTTTTTCGGTCCCACCCTTCAAAAAGGATGTGGAAAGAGTTCGGTGTAGAGCAAAATAAAAATGATTAGGGGTCTGGGGGGGAAAGCTGAAAGAACTAGGGTTATTTAGTCTGGAGAAAACTAAGTGGGTATTTGATAACAGTCTTTCAAACACCTGAAGGGTTATTACAGAAAGGATAGAGATGGACTTTTCTCTGTAGCCATAGAGGACAAGACAATGGCCTCAAGGGCAGGAGAGGAAATGTTGGTTGGAAATTAAGAGGAATTTTCTGACTATGCAGATAGTCAAGTACTGGAACAGGATACTTACACAAATTGTGGAATCTCCGTCCCTGGAAATTTTCAAGAGACAGACACTTGCCTGGGCTTAGCCAGGGATGATCTTGCCTTGAGCAGGGGCTGAATTAGATGACCTTGTGAGGTCTCTTCCAGCCCTATCTTCCTATGACCGTTAAGAGAACTGTATAGGTCTGAATAAATATTTCACTCTATCTTTCTAATGGTGGCCCTCTTCTAATGATGGATTCCACCACCTCAGCAATAATTTTGCTACAGGAGGTTTATGCTGGCTTTCTGTTCAGGCTGGAGAAGAAAGGAAAAACATTTTCTTTTCCCTCTCATTTCACCTGGGAATATGTACAAATAAACTAAAATTTTGAAAAAAATATTGAGATTGCCTCTATAAGCAAACCTCTGGTCCAATTACATGAGGAAGGTTTGGGGTATCATGCAGCTTTAACAATTTGTTTTACACTGTTTTATACATGTTCAGATTTCTTATGAGTTAGACTTTACTTTTTTTTATCAAGATTCCCTACCGACACATTCTTAGTACAGCTGAATAATGCAGAGAACATTAGTTTCTTCAGCAAGAACACCGAACATTTTCCTCTGCATAGATTTGCATTACCTCTGCCTCTATTAGGGCAATTCTCCTTTAACCTAGAGTACATGGGCTTTAGATTACCTAATGTATCATTCAGACGTTTTAATATGGATCTTGATTTTCACTGCTAAACAATATTGGCTAAAGTTTCTATCAAATCCCTTTTCGTACAAGTTAATACTAGGTATTAAAAATACTTTCCGTTTCTTGCAATATCTTATTATACACTTTATAGAAGCTAAAAATATAAATGTTTATTCAGAAACATAAAGCTCACACAGTATTAAAAGCTAAGCCCTCCCAGATACAGGGTTTTCTTCTTACTCAACAAAATCTCTCCTTCATTTTGACATGCCCTTTGTCTAAATTTAATCAAACTACTGCCTAAATAAAATATCTCCTACTCTCCCTAATCAACTCTGTTCCTTACAAATGAGGCTGATATTTGGTTTGTGAAACAGTTGCATAACACCCCTGTTTTCACAGAGAAGTTCACATTAAAATGATGGTATAATTCTACAGCTCGTAATTGAAAAACAAAAAAATATACGGGAAGCTAACTCCCATCAGGTCAAGAAAGGGATGAAAAACCAAGTTTAGAAGTCAGACATTGATAATATGACATGATCAAGTAGATCAAGAGAAGTGATTATTCCTTTCTATTCAGCACTCGTAAAGCCACATCTGTGCTCAGTTTTGGGGCCTCCACTACCAAACAGGATGTGGACAAATTGGAGAAAGTCCAATGGAGGGCGACAAAAATCCTGGGGGTCTGGTGTACATGACTTATGATGAAAGACTGAGGGAACCAGGTTTAGAAAAGACTGAAGGAACTAGGCTATGATGAAAGACTGAAGGAACTCTGGAGAAAAGGGGACTGAGAGACTTAATAGCAGCCTTCAACTACTTGAACGGGGAGGGTTGAAAAAGGATGGAGCTATACTATTCTCAGTGGTGGCAGATGATTGAACAAAGAACAGTGGTCTCAAGTTGCAGCAAGGGAAGTTTAGGTTAGATATTAGGAAGAATTTTCTCACTAGGAGGGTAATAAAACACTGGAGCAGGTTACCCAGAGAGGTGGTAGAAGCTCCATCCTTGGGGGTTTTCAAAACCCAGCTAGACAAATCTTCAGCTGGGATAATATAGTTGGGGCTGGTCATGCTTCAAGCAGGGGTTTGAACTACATGACCTCCTGAGGTCCCTTCCAGCCCTAACTTCCTGTGATTCTATGATTTACATAGACATTCCATTGCTCTGTTATACTCCACACCACAGTCTATGGATTTGTTTAAAAAAAAATAAGTTTTCTCCTCTCCCACGCAACATACAAATCGGGGAAGGGAGAGGAGTTTGAGGCAGAAGTAGAAACAAGTATTTATTCTACTTAAATTTCTTCTCCAACATGCTAGACCCCCAAAGGGAATTCACTGGGGACATTTAATCTTTACTGCATTAGGTTAAACAGAGAATTCCATGATGCATCATTAATGCTAGAGCTCTTTTTTGAGTGATGGACTTAGGGAATCTCTAGTGGACTGTTAGAATTTCTCACCTTCCTTAACTGCAACAAAACTTTCAGTAAGAAACTATAGTTCATGCAAACTGAAAGGCAATGGGAGCACTTTAGCAATCTACTTTGTAGAACAAGGAGAAAGAGCTGTGCATCCTTCCAAATATAATCTGGAAGACTTACATAATGTCATATCAACACCTCACTGTAGTCTGTGAAAAATGAACAGAAGATAATTGTTTTTTCATGCTGAACTTTATCATCAAGTAAAGTTGCCTTATTCCATTTAGCAATGATCCCTGGATCCCTGATGGGTAACTTACATTTAACTGGCAACATTCTGGGCTGCGTATATTAATTGCAACTGTCTGAACAGCTTGAATCTCAAGAAAATGTTCAGTAAATGACTGAGCTAATTTAACCTCATTAATCCTCAACCCAATAGAATCATTTGATGTCCACACAGCAGCTTGCACACAGTATAACATAAACAATGCCCCTGCAGGAAATCAACACCCAAAACGTGTGGCAACCCTCACTCCAGTGTTTGTCACCGTGGGGTAAATAGCTACATAATTGCCAAGACCTAACTCCAGTGGCATTACAGAAACTGCACATTATATTCCGTCTTGTTATCAATGAGGCTTGCTCTCTCTAAAATGATAGATCTTGGAATTTTCTCCCTGGAATTGTTTGTAGTTTATCAAGGAGTGGAAGTTCCACAGTAATCATTCACACTACCCACCATATTCATACATGTATTATGAGAGGAAAAGTGGGTGTCATTTGAAAAGTTAAATACTACTGTCAGTGCTTTAACCTGTGTCTGGCTTTACTTTAAGCATTTATTGCACCAGTATTTTTAATATTTGAAGACAGTCAAAAATCTCAATGGAGGCAATCCCCAAAACCTTAATAAATAGCTAACTTGTCAGGACAATGCTAAAAGTATGGCATAGACAATTGAAATTACCACTGAAACAAGACTGGACAGCCGACTTTATTCCATTAGCTAAATATAATCAACAATAACATTTATTAAAATGCTGCATACATGGGTATGGTATAAAGCAGGGGTGTCCAACCTTTTTGAATGTGGGGGCCAGATCATGAACTTTTTATCACCCAGTGGGCTGGCGAACCATATTCAAAGACCTCACAGGAAGCGGTAGCACATCAGGAAGTGATGTCATGTGACCTTTGACACCAATGAAGTTACAGGAAGTGACAATGAAGCAGGTCTAACCAGTTCAAAACTCTCCCTCTATAGCATCCACCTCTGCCACTGTTCGGGACAGGATACTGAGCTACATGGACCATTGGGCTGACCAAGCATGGCACTTTTTATGCTCTTATGTTCTTTGGCTGAGCTTCCAAACTATGGCTGAGATTTGCAAAAAGGGGTAGATAGGCATGTTACAAAGTTGTCATAAAAGATTTGGAGCCCTCTAAATCCCATTCACTTTAATGGAAGTTGCCTTTTGATTCAGCTTTGAAAATCTCAGCCCAAGGTGCCAACCAAATAAGTCAAAATATATTTTGCATTTCTATGCAGTGCATCTATGTGGGGCTCTCCAAGCATTTTAAAAACATTAAATAAACCTCAGGATATCCCTGATTTTCAGAAGAAATGTGGTGGTGATGACATTCTGGGAACATCTCTCTCTCTCTCTGTGTGATCTGCTTCTACTGTCCTTGGACCACCTCAGAAGGACTCTCATTGCCTCATTTCTAATTCAGAGCTGTTAAAAGTGTAAGTGGGTAGAAGGGACTTATTTTTTGGCAGCAGGTTTGAGTGACTTGAAGCTAGTGAAGATGTACCCATAATTAGTCACTGACCAGAGTGGGAAAACAGTTGTCCTCACTTATTAATATGGCTCCAAGGCCCTACACTGTCTCTGCTTACATGTTGCTCTCATGTCCTCTTGCTTTCCTAAATCTCATGAGAGTAGAGGATGCCCATCATACCTACTGGACTGCCATCACCACATAGCTGTCCTGATTCTAAGGTTGCGCTTCTGATTCTTTTGTGGCCTCTTTTAGGGTGCACACTTAGAACTCCGGCTTTTCCTTCCCGCCCATTTTGCTGAATTGTGATTATTCCCACAGGGCATGAATTTAGTTCAGTGGCTATGATTCTGCTTTCTCATACAGAGGCAATGACTCTTACAAAGTATGGCATATTTT
>NW_005843054.1:20514-21938 GCF_000455745.1 Alligator sinensis
TCCGCTGCCACTTCTGCTGGCCGGCCTCCTCCCATCCCCAGCAGCACATGGGAATCCAACTTCAGCTGCATGCTGCTCTGGGTGGGACAGACCTGCCTGGGTCAGCACCAGCCAGCACAGGTGGCAGCGGAGCTGTGTGCTGCTTAGAACTGACCGGCACAGTTCCCCGGTAGGGGGAAAGTGCAGCTGAGCCCCCCGCTGCTCTGGCTGGGCTCATCATGTCCCAAGCGGCACACAGCTACTCACACGCACTGCATCGGCAACGTCAAGCTGACACGGTGTGTGTGGGAACCTTGTCCCTTCCCCAGCCCTTCAGCAGCCATTAGGAATGTTTACTTTCATTTCCCATCGCAGCACCGTGGGCCACAGAAAATGGCTTAGCGGGCCGCATGGTGGCCTGCAGGCCGTCTGTTGGACAAGCCAGGTATAAAGGATTAATTGGTATTAGTGAGAACTTTGCACTGCTCATAAATGACTTTTCCATAGAAAAGCTTTTAACCCTACACTCTTGAGAAGTAGCAGTGCTATTGCCTGTTCCAAGAAACCAAAATTTCATAGATTTCATAGACATTAGGACTGGAAGGGACCTTGGAAGATCATCAAGTCCATTCCCCTGCCCAAGGGGCAGGAAGTCAGTTGCAGTCATAATTTCATAGTACCTAGGGTCAGGAGGGACATGAACAGATCATCTGGCCTGCCCCCCTGCCACAGGCAGGAATGAATGCCGGGTTCACAAGACCCCAGACAGGTGATCGTCTAACCTCTTTTTGAATTTACCCAAGGTAGAGGCAAGGACCACTTCCCTAGGAAGTTGTTTCCAGATTCTGGCCACCCTAACTGTAAAATATTGCCTCCTGATCTCTAACCTAAACCTATTCTCCATCAGCTTATTACCATTGTTCCATATTGACCCAGGTGGTGCTAGGGAGAATAGGGCTCTTCCTATTTTCTGATGATTTCACCTGATGAGTTTGTAGGCAGCCACCAGGTCTCCCCTCAGCCTCCTCTTGCCAAGGCTGAACCGGTTCAGGTCCCTCAGTCTCTCCTCATAGGGCCCGTCCTGCTGCCCTCTCACCAAATGGACTTTCTCCAAGATGGACTTCCTCCAAGCTGGCCACATCCTTTTTAAAGTGCGGCCCCCAGTACTGAATGCAGTACTCCAATTGCGGCCTGACCAACGTCGCATAGAGGGGGAGTATCACCTCTCTGAATCGGCTTGAGATGCATCTTTGGATGCATGACAAGGTATGGCTGGCCTTGCTGGCTGCGGTCTGGCATTGGCGGCTCATGTTCATCTTGGAGTCAATAATGACCCCGAGATCCCTTTCCACCTCTGTGCTTTCAAGAGGGGAACTCCCCAGCCTGTATGTATGCTGTGGCTTTCTTTTCCCAAGGTGCAGCACCCTGCATTTATCTACATTAAA
>NW_005843054.1:22849-30157 GCF_000455745.1 Alligator sinensis
GCTGAGCCATGGGAGTTTCTGAGTACTCTTACCCCCCTTGCTTCTCTCAGGGACTGTTACCCTTTGGGCCTGGAGGATCGCCCCCTTAAGGTACGACCATCCCTCATGGACTCCCATCTCCTCTCCCTTCTGGTCCCTCAGCACCTCCCCCACTAATCTTTGAAGCTCATTGAAGTTGGCCCTTCTGAAGTCAAGGGCTTTAGTCTTGTAATAAGTCCTTGACACCCTGTGCTGGTTAGTTAATTCCAGCAGGTGATGATCGCTATTGTCCAGGTGGTCAAGGACCTGCAGTCCCCTCACCAGGTCATCCCCAGTGGCCAGGAGCACGTCCAGCAAGGCGTTACCCCTAGTGGGGCTGTGTACCTCCTGGATAAGATGATGGTCCTGAAATACAGTCAGGAACCTACGCAAACGGTCAGACCTGGCTGTCTGCTCCTCCCAGCAAATGTCTGGATAGTTTAGGTCACCCATGACAATAACATCCCTTGACCTAACTGCCTCCATAAACTGACCGGAGAAGTCCCGGTCCAGCTCTTCCCCCTGGTTGGGTGGTCTGTAGTAGACACCCACCGTAAGGTCCATTTCGCCATGCCCCCCTTGTAGTTTGACCCAGCGTCTCCACCCGACCTTCCTCTAACCCGAAGCTAATCATAGGTCATAGGATCCCAGCAAGATAAGCATCCAAATTTCTCTTGAAGGTGCTCAATGTGGGTGCTTGAACCACCTCCAATGGCAGGCTATTCCAGACTTTGGGGGCTCGGACAGTAAAGAAATTCTTCCTTATGTCCAGCCTGAAATGGTCTTGCTGGAGTTTATAACTGTTCGACCTTGTCACCCCTTGGGGTGCTCTGGTGAACAATCGTTCCCCCAGATCCTGGTGAACACCACTAATAAACTTATAGGTGGCCATCAGGTGTCCCCCCCCCCGAGCCTGCACTTTTCCAGGCTAAAGAGCCCCATAGCTCATATACATGCCCTTTTTCCTAAGCAAGCTAGCCTGTTGTCATAAGGTCTGTTTTTCTGACCTCTGATCATGCACATGGCTCTTCTCTGAACTTTCTCAAGCTTCTCCACATCATTTTTGAATTGTGGAACCCAAAACTGGATGCAATACTCCAGCTGTGGCCTCACCAAGGCCAAGTACACCAGGAGAATGATGTCCCAGGATTTACTTGAGAAGCATCTATGGATGCAAGCCAGCGTTTTGCTTGCTTTACTAGCCGCTGCATCACATTGAAGGCTCATGTTCATCTTGTGGTCAATCATGACCCCCAAGTCCTTTTCATCTGTAGTGCTAGCCAGTGTAGCACTGCTGAGCCTATAAGGATGCTGCAGTTTTTTCCTCCCAAGGTGGAGAACCTTGCATTTTTCAGTGTTAAACACCATGAGGTTCTCATCCGCCCATTTCCTGAGCCTGTCAAGGTCAGCCTGGATCACCCTCCTGAACGCTAATGATCTCACTGTAGGATTGATCAAACTTTAAGTACTACCTAGTGTGAAAAAGGTAGCAGAATTTCACCTAAAAGTCAAGGAATAACATTTATAGAAGTCCATGAGTGCCATTATATTAGTGGCATGTCTCCTTACTGCAGGTCCTGAGCCTTCCCTGCCCATCTGAGTCCACAGACATGCTCCAGACCAGGAATTTTATTAGTATAAATGTTCCAGGTTGCAAGAGCCTAAGACCAAGCACTGGAAACAATACAGAGCATCCTCACTGGCAAGCTTTCAGGTCAGGAATATATCTGTGGATTCAGGTGAGATATGGAGGGAAAGTTCAGGCTTGGGTGAGTCAGTGCCACAGTATAGAAAAGCCCTTTGGAAGCTTAGGTCCCATTTCAAAGCAACTGAGGCATTTAGGGACTTAAATCTTACAGAAAAATCAAGGGGTCCAAGCATCTAAGATTTAAGGATTTATATAATTTTTGGTTCTGGAAATATTGGTACTTTTAAAAATTGTGTCTACACTCGACAAAACTTCACTGGATCATTAGCTCAATAAAAGCTCTATAAACAACCAATGGAAGCTTCTAGACTGTAGAACCTGATTTATTGGGGTACTTTTACATCTGGGACATCTCCTGGGAGGGAAACAGCAGTGCTCAAGGAGTGCCACCAATTTTTGGAGTGTTTTGGGGATGGTTTTGAAACAGATTTTGGAGAAGCCACCTGGGGAGGATGCTCCTCTCCACTTGCTGCTCAAAAACAGGGAGGAATTGGTTGATCAGATCAGTCAGCCTGATCTCAACACCTGGAAAGCTCATGAAACAGGACTTAAAGGAATTTACTGTGAAGCACCTAGAGAAGAACCAGGTGATCACCAACAGCAAGTCATGCCTAACCAACCTGGATGCCTTCTATAAGAAGGTGAAGGGTTCTGGGGATTGGGAGGAGGGCGAGGGGAAAAGGAATGGACAATGGATGTGATATGCCTCAACCTTAGGCTGTTGAAACTATTTCTCATGACATTCTCATTAATAAGAAAATACCAACTAGACCAGGCCCCAGGCCATCCTACACACTCAAATTAGCACTCATAGCCTCATGTTATCTGGCCTATAGGGCTCTCCATGGGTCCAGAAATTTGGCAGAAAGGGAATGTCAATTGAGGCTGCCACAGCTCTCCTGCCATCAAATTTTCAGACCCAGGAGAAGCCCCACAGGCCAGATTATGTTGCTCCATGGGCCAGATCTGACATGTGATCTGACCTTAGACTATCCATGGGGCAGACTTTCCCAGATAAAAAAATCCAAGTATTTTGGACCTTATTTTATTACTTGATGTCTTTAGAAAAAGAGCAAATGTTTCATTCCCTCTTCTTTCTTCATCAACAGTATAGTATTTAAAGGAACAAATGCTCCATAGGTTACCAGTTCCCTCACGTAATTATCTTATATGTCAACTAAAAGTACTTTGAATCCCCTTCAAAATGAAGTGACTCATGAACTTGTATAAGCAAGCAAACCAGGAAAGAATTCCCTAGAATACGAGCAAGCATTGTAAAAATAAAACTAGAATCTAAATTAGAGGGAACTGTGCTCCACTAGTTTCATTTCTTACCATTTAAGCTCTTTCCTGGCAAGTGATTTTAAATAGTTCTTTCACTCAAAACCTGTCATTAAGCATTATTTTCCTTAAAGTGAAATAAGCATTCCTAAAAAATATGCATCACCAGCATAATTTTTCCTTTCTCTGAGCAGACAGAAAGAGTTAGATTTTACATTACTATTTAATAGAAGACAATTTTATACCAAAAAACAATTTGAGAAAGTATTATAAAGTGATAGAATCAGCTACAAATATTGCAAATGAGGAACTGCTGAAGAGAAGTTTTTCCTTAAAGTGGAAAGCTTGAACAATTTGCATTTTCAAACTGCTGTGCAGTTCATCTTTTAAATCACTCTTAAGATGCTGAAGATATGAAAAATATAGATCCCTGATGGTAAGGCCATAATACATTTTTCTAGTGGTGCTTACCTTTTAGGAGCTGCATGCACAATAAAAATGATTTCCTCATTCTAAAAACATGACTAACTCTGTCTTACTGGTTTTGCAGTAAAGTAGGAATGAGTTAAGATGTGCACTTCTACAGTAACTTAACGATGTTAATACTTAGCATTCCCCTTTCTGACCTTGTTCCATGAGGAAAAAGATAAGGAATGCACAACAATAAAACTCATATAGCATCAGCTGCACTGCTAATCTCCTTAAATATAGGTAATAGCTTGCCTATCATGAACACAACATTTCACCCTCTGTTTTTTTCTCTACATTTTTCTATACATGATGCTGGAAAGGAGACTAGCCTGTGATCTTTCCAGGTGAAACATCAGTTATATTATAATTTTTCACATCTGTTTTACTGCTTGCAGTTTGACGGACTCTGTGCCAGACCCAGTAGCATTCTCAAATTAACTCTACCATTTTTATTTCTACCCACATCTTAATTTTCTGTAAATATGACTACTGTAGTGCAGTTATTTCCAACATGGTATTAATGAGAAACCATCACACGCTACTTTTTACATTAAATCCCAATTAAGTTGTCATAAGGTAACTTATCATAAGATGTATTAAACATTGATTTAACAGAAATATATTTAAAGCCATAGATCCTGGTCATTTTAATACGCCATTTCATACTTGTTATTAAGTAAACAAAAATGCCCCAAAAGTAAAACTTTTATTCTGCAGGACAAGATGAAAGTTGTAATTATTTTCATTCAGTTGTAATCATTGCAACCATTTTAATAATTTTAGTAGGACTGGTGTGATAGATTAATCTAACTAGATAGCAAAGGAAGTTAAACTTGTGATTCTCAGGGTACCTTAAAATCCTTTCAAGGGTGGCACTGAATGTTAACGCTATTAGTTGTGCAAGCATGATTAACAAGCTGAACACAGACATTTCAAATAGAAATTCATAGTGTTAAAAAATTCTAACCTGTTGTGGTCTGAGTTCTGTGTGACAGAAGAACTGCTCAATTATTTTTCTATAGTCAAAAAAAAAACAAGTGAAAACTAGGAGCTGGCATTTTCCAAGGGTGCTTTGAGCCTAAGCAAGGGTGCCTTGAGCTTGAAAACCACTGTTCTAAATAGTATGACAAATCACCAGTACTGTTGATATTTTTAACTATGCAGTCTGTAATAGTTCAAAAATTTACTACATAATTAGAAAAATCAAAGAATTTTACTAAACAAGAGATAGAGCCAAAGCCTGAAAATAGCAATGCAACGTTAAATATTCAGATTTTCTGTAAGAGTCAAGAACAAGTGAATTTAGTCAAGCTTCTTACTGGGTACATCTATATGTGCCATTAAGACAACATGATAAACTCCAATGCACTTTATGCCAGAGTCAGCTGCTCCCAGGTGCAGCTTCTGGCAGCAGGCTTGGGAGGTCAGCCCCAGGCTCTGGGTGGCAGTGTTGGGCAGCAGAGGAACTGGCTGGGGCACAAGAGTTCCAAAACTGCAGAGCTGTGTGTCTGACCCCCAAAGCCTGCTGCCAGCCTGAGACTGCTCTGCCCCAGCTCAAACTGCTGTGGTCCCAGTCACCATCCACACACATTTCTGAGAAATAAATGATTCTGTCGCTATCTCTGACAGTACTGTCTCCGGCAGTACTACAGAGAATAACAGATGCTCATCCATAACTACTATCTTACAGCAGAGTTAATTTACTGCACCCTAATACTAACGCACGTGTATACAGTGACACTTTACTGTAGAGCTAAAGTGTCAACTCCACAGTAAGGCGCAAGTGTAGATGCACCCACTGTATCTTAAAAGTCAAATCAAAGTATTCAGATGTCAGGTTACCCAGATACCTACCATTTTAACTGTTGTGTACTGAAACAAGGAAATGGAACTTTTTTGAGGTAGGGAGAAGGGTGGGTTAAGTGCTAATCAGATGGGACTAAGAGAGTGATAAAGTTAATAACAATACTTTCTTGAAATTAAAACTTGAGAAGCCTGATTCAGTTGGGACTGCTTATAAACCTTAATATCTTCCTCTTATTGGGGCCCTATTCTTTATGCAAATATTACATCAGGTTGTTTAAGCAGTGAGATTCAACATTCAGTCAGCTATTTTGTCCTGCACTCTCTGCATTGAAGAAAAAATGTTTATATCAAAGCTTACAATGGAATGAAAACTAGCCCATAAATCTGGATGCGTGTGTCATTTATTCCTGGAGGGTGACAAGGTGAAATGAGAAGGCTGAATTTCATTTTACTGTTCATAATGGTTTCTCTTCTTTTGTATAACAGAAGCATAATAGCTACTTTTAACTCCATTTGGATACAATAATCCACCCTCATGCTAAAAGAAAATTTACACCCCATCAGCTGATACAATTGTCATAGCTCCAATGAAAAAAGCTAGCCCTGGAAGTATCAAGATGGTGAAAGGCTAATATAACCTTGTGCATTCCCCTATTGTTGTTAGGGTTTTCTCCAAGCTTGCTTTTTGCATATACCTTTAGTTTAAATGATATGCTCCTATAAAGAACAGCAGATCCGCTGGAAACACAGAAGAATCGGGCCTTGTGAGAAAATGTAATTATAAAGATTCAAAAATTTTCCCAAAGATATAAAAAAAACATTCAAAGACATACAGACCTAAAACGTTTTCTAAAATCATGGGAAAGCTAAGCATTTGACAGTCAAATCAAAGAGAAAATAATTTGGTTACCTCGCTGCAGTTAATTGGTAAGAAAACCCCTCTCATTCACAATCAAAAAGCTACACGAGATGGTGGATAAAATGTCAATCCAGCTCTGTCTGTGTGAGTGTCCTGCCCAGCCCTGCTCCCAAGAGCTGCGCGATCAGGGATATGTGTGTGTGCACACGCACCACGCTGTCCTGCTGGGGCCCACCCCCTGGCACCGGCCCCCTACCCCCCATCCTGGATTTCCCTCAAATTATTATGGTCATACTCCTGTATATCTATCTGTGCTATGGTGGTGATACAGAAACTGCAATTACCAAAGTGGTATACCTAAAAATATACAACTGTCCCGCCCTTCCCACTTCACTAGTGTAACCCGGGCGGTACTCCAAGAGGTACCCCCTCTCCAATTGAAGGGATCAAAGCAGGTGCACAAGCACTGTGGGAGGTGTAGGGACTCTCCTCCCCCAGACCACCACTGGGGACTTAACCATATACCTTTTAATGAGGGAACAATACTGGGAACATAACAGGCACAATCAGGGGATATAGTGGACACCACAATGCCCCAAGGGGACAGGATTCAACAAAGGTTAGACTCTTACAATCATTGACAAAAGACAGGGATAACAAAATATAAAACACAAACAGCAGAGCAAACAATACTGGTTGGGGAAATATAAAAAGGAACAAAATACAAAATGTCAAAGGACAAAGAAATATAGGGCCTAGGTACCTGGAGGGGCAGAAAACACAATGGCTCCTTTCTACTGCAAGAAGAATTTCTCCTTGTTAGTTCACTCACCCCAAGTTACCAAAGCTGGAACCTGAACTCAGATCTCCCATGTGGTAGGCAGGAACACCACCACACAGCCACCAATGCTGGTACTGTTTCAAGCTGCTAGGGGTCTTGACCTTCCTAGAGCCTCGGCCTCATGTCAAGCTGCCTGGTCGCTGATTGGAGGAGCTGGAAGCCGAGCTGCGAACCCCTCGGGTTGCTGCTCAGATCCTCCTGCTGACCACAGCCTCTCATAGGGGATCCTGGAGCCCAGCAGGATGCCTCTCCTGCCGGCCACACGCCGTGCTGCTGAGGGTCCCACTACTGCCTGCAGGTCCTGCTCCTTCAGGCTCTTCTGGG
>NW_005843054.1:30265-59265 GCF_000455745.1 Alligator sinensis
GAGTCAGCCGTGCTGCCCCTTTTATCCCCCTCCAGGTGACCCAAGGGGCCAATCAGGGGACATGAGAGGTGAATCTCTGGGCCTGATTGGTGAGGAAAGGGAATCCCAAGTCCTCCAATCATCTTTTGCCCTTTCAATACCTCTGGGCTAGGTCACTGCCAGCTAGCCCGTCACACTAGTAAACCCTTCCTTAAGGGTATTACACGCAACATGGCAGAGCCAGGGGTAGGGGTGGGTGCCATGAGTGACTGCCCAGGGTGTCATTGTCAGTGGGGCACCACACACACGAGCAGCCCACACACAGCAGAGCTCTTCCCCTGTCACAGACAGGAGGAGCGGTGTGCAGACCAGCTCCCCCACCAACTCCACCCAGACCCCAACATGTTCCTTCTCAGGGATGGGAGGAGGGAGGACCTAGTGTGGGTGCCTCAGCTCTGGTAGGTCAGGATGAAAGGGTGCAGAACATCAGGACTGCGCCTGCATGGAAGCAACTCTGTGACCTCCACAGCTCAGTCACTGCCTACAAGTACCCAGGCCATGGGTATCTAGGGTGCTGCAAGGCTGCAGCTACAAGATTCCAGAGTACCAGGGCAGTGGGGATGTGGGGTGAAGGCAGGGTGTTAGGGGCATGCTTGCCCATGCCTGGCAACCATTCAAGGGTAGTGCAGGTACTCAGCTGTCTCTGGGAGCCCAGAGATCCTGCAGCACCAGCTATGAGGTATGCAAGAGTGACCCCAACCTGCTGGCCTTGACCAGTGCAGGCAGCTAGCATGCCCTCACCCCTCAACAAAGGGGGAACATGTGTTCTGTTCACTATCAGTCTAACCGAGCCTGCTTACAAAAACCCACATAGGTTAAATCAATTCCTCCTTGGGCTTTTTGAATGTCTGGACCTAGCTTTAGAGCCTTGGGGGCTCAGACAGTAAAGAAGTTCTTCCTTATGTCCAGGATGAAACAGTCATGGAGGAGTTTATGACCGTTCAGTCTTGTCATCCCTTGGGGCACTCTGGTGAACAGACATTCCCACAGATCCTGGTGAGTATCCTGATAAACTTATAGGTGGCCATCAGATCACCCCTGAGTCTGCACTTTTCCAGCCTGAAAAGTCCCATAGCTCTCAGCCTCTCATCATAAGGTCTGTTATCCTGACCTCTGATCATGTGCGTGGCTTTCCTCTGCACCCTCTCAAGTTTCTCCACATCCTTTTTGAATTGTGCAGCCTAAAACTGGAGGCAGTATTCCAGCTGTGGCCTCACCAAGGCCAAGTACAATGGGAGAATGACGTTCTGGGATTTCCTTGAGAAGCATCTATGGATACAAGCCAGCGTTTTGCTCATTTTACTAGCTCTGGCATCACATTGATGGCTCATATTCAGCTTGTGGTCAATCATGACCCCCAAGTCTCTTTCGTCTGTAGTACTAGCCAGCGCCAGTCTATGTCTGATACCAATGTCCACATCATCAATGAAGATGGTGAATAGTATAGGCCCAAGGACAGAGCCTTGAGGGACCCCACTGGTCACAGCGCACTATGACAATTGATTTCTATCAACCACCACCCTCTGAGTCCTACCATGGAGCCAATTCCTCAGCCAGCAGATAGTGGTGAGGCCAAGGCCACAGTTAGCCAGTTTTGCTAAGAGGTGATCATGGGATACCAGATCAAATGCTTTTTTAAAGTCAAGATACAGGACATCAATCTCTTCTCCCTTGTCCAGGTGATAGGTCACCTGGTCATAAAAGGAAATAAGATTGGTCAAGCAAGACCTATCCCTCAGGATGTTGCTATTGGCCAGTCTGTTAAGAATGGCCTTTTTGATAATCTTTTCTAAGACCTTCCCCAGGATAGAGGTCAGGCTGATAGGCCTGTAGTTTGCCAGATCCACTTTCCTCCCTTTCTTGAAGATAGGCAGCACATTGGCCTTCTTCCAATCTCGGGCACTTCACCAGAGCACCAGGGGTTCTTGAAGATCCATGCCAGAGGCTGAGCTACGATGCTATGCCAGCTCCTTGAGTACCCTGGGGTGTAAACTGTCAGAGCCGGCTGACTTGAAGGTATCCAGCCTCTCAAGATGTTCCTTCACAAGGTCAGTATTGATGGAGAGCAAGGAATCTCCCTCACCTGGGCCATCCCGTCCCATAATGTGCAGGGGCATCCCATGGGACTGGTAAAAAACCGACACAAAAGTACCCATTTAACAAGTTGGCTTTTTCCTGAGCGTTGGTTGTCAGTTGTCCCATCTGGTTTAGCAAGGGTCCAATGTTGCCCTTTTCCTCTGGCTCCCTACATATCTAAAAATGATACATTACAGTGCATGACAATGAACTATTGCACTTTACTGAAAAATGGTTTACCTATTTGATGTTCAGTACATAGCCTATCTTGGTGGTCTTGATCTTGGAACCACTTATTTCACACTGAAGATTATTTGTTTCTCAAGCTTAAGGGCCAGCTGTTTACTTTGTAACTCCTCAATGAAATAGTGCCTTATCTACCACCTAGTGCCGCCCATCTGATATATATATGAAGAATAGACATTTTTACATAAAACTTTGCAAGAAATGGAGCCACTGGAGAGGACAACAAGATGGCCTCCCTCAGGGTAGCATGCTAGCACTGGTCCTTTTCAACATATATACCAATGACCAACCCATACAGAGTAATACAAAGAGTTTCATATGTGCTGATCTATGCGTCACATCACAAGAAAAGGACTTTGCCACTGTCAAGAACAGATTGCCATGTGCACTGAGCAACCTCTCAAATTGCAACAATAAAAACCAGCTTTGTGCCAACACAATCAAGATGCAGGTCACAGCTTTTCACCTACACCTAGATAAGTCAAATGGAAATTAAACATTACCTGGGAAGGAATACCACTGACTAATCACCTGAACCCTGTGTACTTGGGGGTTACATTGGACTGAACACTTCCCTTCAAAGCACATGTAAAGACAAAAGAGAAAGTCAGCACCTACCATAACATACTTTGAAAGTGATCACATCAAAGTGGGGAGCAAACCCAGTTACATTATGAAACACTGCTATCACTTTTTGTTACTGCACTACAGAGCATGCATGTCCAGTATTGGAACAATCAGTTCATGCTAAGAAACTAGACCCATTTATAAACAATGGCTGTCGTGAAATAACAGGATGCCTAAAGCCAACACTAAAGGCTAGACTTATTGGTTGGCATTGCACCACCTGATATCAGAAGAAAGGTAGTGAGCCAAAAAGAAAGATCATGGCAGATGGAAGACACCAGGTAGCAATGTCTCTTGCAATGTTATTTCTGTGTAAGCACTCTGCGGTTACACAGAAGTAACTTAATGGCTTAACGCTTGAAAGAGTTTTGTGACCAGTGTTGCACCATTGTACACAATGGCTAGCAGGGCATGACTGAGGTTAAGGAAGGAAAGATGATGTGCAATCAGGTGTTCTGAAATCGACCTGAAGCCCCAGGAGGACCTTGCTAGAAGGGCTGATCTAGACTGGCCAATATGTCAATGCCCGAATTACTTGCGCATACAAACTGGAAGATCAAAAACAAGCAGGATAAAATGGGGCTACTCTAGTAACATGAATATATGCAAGTATGGTGAGGTTTAGATTGTGGAGCACCTGCTCGGTTGCTGACTCCTTGATGAGACTTTTACAAAGGAAGACATCAATGCAGCAATTGAAAGAGGCATTACTTATTCACAATTCTTGAAAAATGTCTAGTTTATGACAAGTATACAAAAAGGAGGAGGAGATAGTGGATTCCTGCTTGTCATAGGACCTAAAAGAGCTCTATCATTAAAGAATTTAAAGCATCTCTATAAAGCAGAGCTTTCCAAACTTTTCATGTTGGTGACACACTTTTTAGACATGCATCATTTCGCGACACAGTAATTCAGTTCCGGGGGAGGGGCCAAGGGAAGCAGACGAGAGTAAGGGAGCTCTGCGGTGCCCTTCTGCAAAATTTTCTGCATTTCGCGCGACACACCTACACACTGCCACCGACACACTAATGTGTCGCGGCACACAGTTTGGAAAGCTCTGCTATAAAGGATATTCCTTGAGGGGGTGTTTTGCATAAAATGGTGTTGGCCCTTAAAATTCAAAATGAACTCCTAATAAAAAGTTAAATCACAAGCGTTAAGGGCAAAATAGTCCCAATTATTGTCCCCAATTTAAAATCACTATAAACTTCCCATAAAGTTTCATACGGATCTCAAGCACTAATGATGGGCTAGAGGCATAACCAGAAGTCCAAGGGCTTTTGGATTTTGATTAAGCATTTAAGTAAGTAAAATACTCATTTTCTTCAGGAAATTCTTACTATAGGTAAAATCTGAATCCACTGATATCAAGTAGAATTTTGGCATTGACTTTCACATGGCCAGAAATTCAGCCTATCCAATTACAAGATTGTTACAGAACTAGCTTACTTGCTTTTTTCTATTTTAATGGGATGTGAAAGATAGCTTCATATCATTGCCTATACCGTAGCATCATATCCTGTCATCTGTCCCAAACCTTTTGAAATGCTTGACAACCCTGTTCAGTACTTGACATTACTCTGATGTCAGTGCTTCCTGGATTATTCTGATCATTCCTGATTTCTGCATTGATGTATTCCACTTCTGCCTATGCTTAGAAAAATATTAACATTATAACCTGATATAAAAGAGAACCAATTAGATATCTAATGCCCTTTCAGGTTTGGGATCTTTTTTGGGTTCCCTTGTTAGAGAAGCAGATTGAATTTTACTTGTACAGTTTTGCCAGCTAGTAAACACCAGAGCAGTTTATTCACCGATTTTAAATTCTGCTCACATGCAATAATCAAGCCTGTAGCTGGGAATAAATTAAAAGTATGGGATAAAGGAGCTATGTATAGAAACCATTCCTTTTTAGCAGGTATTGTAGAAATCTCAAAAATATTTAACATTGGCATAATACATGATTAGAAGACAGATGAATGAATACAAGATGAAAATCAGTATTGCTGTAAGTCATCATTAAATAAATTCTTTATGTGACAATAGTAGTGAAGAATGCCTCATAATCAAAAGCTTGTCTAACTCTATCCAAACAACTTAATAGGTGCATCTACACAAGATGCTTAACTGTGCAGTAGTGCAGTTTATTGCGAAGTAAGCATATGCATCTACAAGTTCACATGCTTACTACACAGTAAACCTCACTAATTGTGAGTAAATGCCTTATCTGCAAATGCAAGTAGCAAATCTACTTTTGATTGGTAACGGTGAAGTTGCACTCATGTAGACAACGGACTGGGAGCAAAACTGCTCATGGTCAGCTGTCCACCAGGGGGCATGAGATTTCTCCCTGCCCCCAGGAGCTGCCCGCTGCCAAGGTGGGCTCCACCACTGGAGCCTCAGCTGGGACTATGTCCCTCTGCCCCAGCAGCAGGGAGCTCCAAGCCCCATGCTCTGAGATCATGATTGAGGAAGTGGGGGCTGGGAGATTTTTATCTCCCAGTCCTCACACTGCCATCACAATTGGGGAGCATGGGGCTGGGAGATCTTTATTGCCCCGTGCCAGTCGTGTAGCTGGTGCTGGGAGATAAGGGTCTCCCAGCACCGACCCAGCAGTCACAGAGCTGGTGCTGTGGGACAAGGGTCTCCCAGCCTGAGCCCCCTGCCTTGATTGGGGTGCCAGGGCCAGGAGCTCCCTGCTGCTGGGGCATAGGGACATTGTTCCTGCCTTGGCAGCAGGCAGCCCCAAGGGGCAGAATGTAATGTCCCAACCCCAGCCAGGAGACCACTGTATCTTGGCCCAGTGTTCCCTGCCAACCCCTGGGCTAGCACCCATGGTGAGCCTAGCGCTCCCCCGGGTGGTGGTAGGGGCCAATTGCAGGGCCTCAAGAAGCAGGAGCAGTTTGATGCCATCAACAGCAAATCTACTCCCGCTTCCCTGTATCTGTAGACACCTACCTGGAAGTGTTTACTCATGAGTAAACTGATCCCAGATCAAATGCATGTGTAGGTGCACACAGCTTGTCCAATAAAAGATACCACCCTAAGAAATCCCTGCCTTTTATACAATGGTGATTTTTAATCCTCAAATCACATTAGTCTTTCAATACTTTACACATTCACTAATTTACTCATTTGAAATGATTATTTCATAGAAACTGGCTGAGTTAATATTAGATAGCATCATAACTTAATAGTTTCTTCCCAGCTATTTGATTCAATTCTATGTGGTTAGAAACTCTAGTTCCATTTTTTTAAAGTTTTCTTGAACTACTAAGGCTTGTAAGTGGCAATTCTTGATAAGGTGTGTAATGAGGATATTTTATACATCGTATATGATTTTCCCTTATATTTGTGGAATTTTCTAGGTATCAAGAAATAAGAGCTTTCATTCTTCTTTTTATTGTAGAAACAATTTGTCTTAATTGATTAAGTAGTTTATACTGCCACCAAACACTCTGATATCTGCGTGCTTTCTAGGTCAAAATTAATAGATTAAAAAACAGGTTTTTTTAAAGGAACAATTTTTATTTTTCCTAAAGATTTGATAACATTTACATCCTGGATTTGCCTCACCTCCTCCAGAAATCTGTTCTATGGATGAATCAACTACAAATGCTTTGTCCCCAACCAGGTGGTTCTGTAGTAGTATTCCTCCGATTGAAAATGGAGGTTGTACCCACCTCCTGCATGCTTTGTGCTGGGCCATACAATCTGTCCAAGAGGAGTGGAGGTTACTACTTTCATTGCTTTTCATTCAGTCTTTAATGTAGCTAAGGCCTAATCTATTTGCTACTTTGAAGATTCCTTTGCAGCCCCCTGCAAGCCTCCCCTTTTGGAGAGGCATGCTAGCACTCAGCCCACACTTGGCTGCCTCAACCTAGCACCCATCAGGCCCAGGCCCCAAGATTTCCCAGAGACAAGCCATTCCAGGCCTTCTCCCTAGCCCTGATTTCTGCCTCCAGTCAGCTGCAGGCAGGCAATGGGGCAGAGGAGGAAGGAAGGTTCTGTGTCTCTTGCACAAGCACCTGGACCTGGGTACCCATGTCCTCAGGCCATGACCTTGTACCCCATGACAAAGCACCCCGTGATGTATACACACACATGACATGGGACCCAAGAGAACTCCCACACTTGGGCACAGCCCCACAGAACCTGACCCTGGCCTCACGCCTAGTCAGGGAACCCCATGCACCCCAATCCTGGCTCCTACACACCACATCTCAGTGGCCAGAGCCAGGCACCCTTCCACCCAGACCCCAACATGTTCCTTCTCAGGGATGGGAGGAGGGAGGACCTAGTGTGGGTGCCTCAGCTCTGGTAGGTCAGGATGAAAGGGTGCAGAACATCAGGACTGCGCCTGCATGGAAGCAACTCTGTGACCTCCACAGCTCAGTCACTGCCTACAAGTACCCAGGCCATGGGTATCTAGGGTGCTGCAAGGCTGCAGCTACAAGATTCCAGAGTACCAGGGCAGTGGGGATGTGGGGTGAAGGCAGGGTGTTAGGGGCATGCTTGCCCATGCCTGGCAACCATTCAAGGGTAGTGCAGGTACTCAGCTGTCTCTGGGAGCCCAGAGATCCTGCAGCACCAGCTATGAGGTATGCAAGAGTGACCCCAACCTGCTGGCCTTGACCAGTGCAGGCAGCTAGCATGCCCTCACCCCTCAACAAAGGGGGAACATGTGTTCTGTTCACTATCAGTCTAACCGAGCCTGCTTACAAAAACCCACATAGGTTAAATCAATTCCTCCTTGGGCTTTTTGAATGTCTGGACCTAGCTTTAGAGGCTAGGGACAGAAATTGCACATAAACTGTCATAAATCATAAGAAACTCTTTTAAACTTGCAACAGAACAGAAGCTCAGTGCATATAAACCAGTTTCAAAATGGCTGAAACTGGTTTAAGATAAACCTGGTTGAATGTACTATCAGACTTAACTGATTTGGGTCCAACCAGTTTATGAAACTTCTGCCACAGACCTCTTCCTGGTTGAAGTTAAATCACAGTCCCCCAGCATCCCATCATGCTTTCCAGCCCTGGGCTGAGCTGGGGTGTGCTATGTGCTCCAGCAGAGAAGGATTGGGGAACAGGAGAGGCAGAGACTGCTCCCCACCAAGGCAAACTTTGGCTGGGGTCTGGGATGGGAGTGGGGAGGGTTAAGCTTCCCTTCCCCAAAATACAGAGTTGCCCTGCCCAGATAAACACTTAATGCAACAGTGGGCTACAAATCCCAGAGGCACCTGGAAACAGGAAGAGGAAGAGGTTCAACTCTGCAGCATCCTGCTGCTATGATTCTGGACGGCAAATCCCAGAGACCTCAGAGGCATCAAGAAGAGGAAGCAAACACAGCCTATGCTGGCTACATGCCAGAGAGCTGTGCTGTAGTGCCCCCCGCTCCCCTGCCCCCGCCCTTCTGGTCTGAGCCACTCCAGGCATGTGGCTGTATTTCCTGAATCAAAAGTGAGTGTGTGTCCAGTTGTTTCTGAGTTTAATCTCTGCAGCTTAGACTAACCTGCAAAGACTGAATCAATTCAGCCTTGGACTTTTTGATTGTCTGTACTTAGCCAGAGACTAATTAATTTAAAAAGCTTTAATAGGTAACAGCCCACTTCATCAGATGCCATGATTTACAGTAATTCAGTCTTGACATGACAATGTACGATCAATGTGACTGGGTCTCCATACAAAAAGAAAGAAAAACTTCTCTGAGCAAGCTAAGAATAATAAAAGCCTTTCTTTAGACACTTATTCCACCTACTCATCTAAGTTAAAGTCCAAAAGGATCTCCAAAATGTTCAGCTTTTGACAAAAAAAGCTCATTGGAAAAGGAAGACAGTGTCTAAATTACTTCTTCAGAGCATTTTCCCTTTTTGACCAACATTAAGCATGTTGATTAAAAAAATGCTTTATATGATTAAGACAATAAAATGTTTACATTCTGCCTACATTCTATGATACCTACATATATAGATGAATACTTAGAATTTCCAATTGGCTCGTGCGTTTGGTTGATTTGGATCTGAGGGAAAAAACAACAAAACAAAAACACAACAACAACAAAAATGGAAGTTTTGTTCAGAACTTTATATATAAAAAGTATTTTCAGCCACAAAGGATACATTTTGGAAAAAATATTGAGCAACTTAAAAATAATTACATTTATAAAACTGTGATTTAACATTATTTATCATAGTTGTGGCTTCCTTAATTCTACCTTGTTTAATTTGATGGAAAAGCAAGGATTTATGGGCGCCTATACACGAGCACAGGGGCTGCTCTGACACACTGGAATACCAGCACGTTGGAGCAGACCCAGTTAATTGAGTCTACTGGAACATGGCAATTGCTGCACTCCTGCAGCCTCCTGCATCTAGTGTATCAGTGTCCTCACACTTAAAAATGGTAGTGGGGGCACTGCAACTAAAGTTCATCAAACAAGCTTTAGTTCAAGTGCCCCCACCACATTTTTAAGCATGGGGATTCTAATACAGGAGATGCAGTGATATTTTAATTAGAGCTGTGCTTGGAGCCACTCTAATTAAGGTGCCTCCCACCCCCCCAAACTCCCAGAGCACATGTAACAGTGCTCTATGTTCCTGTGGAAATCATGCTATCATATTTTACTCTTTGGAATGTTTTTTTCAGTGTAATACCGATCAAGCCATTTGTGTTCTGATAGATATGAATTTGCAAGAACTCATTACTTGAATCTTATTAAGTCAGTAAATACGAATCAGCAAATTACTTAATTGAGGACAAATGAATATGCAACTTAGATCTCCAGTGAGCCCCCTGGAAGCATCCAAAAACAAACCAGAAAGCTGTTTCTTCCACTGCTGAAACATTTACTAGTTTTCATTGATGTTGTCTAGTTTATGCAAAGCCCCAGCTAACTTACAAAGGTCAGTAGGATGAATGTGACAAGTTCATGTGAGGAACAGTGTAATCTGCTTCAGAAAAAATGGCTATTTGTAGCACCAGCTGGCAGAAACATCTTAGGCTCAAGTGCCTGCAGTTATTTTAAATGCCAGTTGAATTGTCAGCCCAAAAAAGTCCAGTCTTACCTTTCAAGAGACCAAATGCTTGGGCATGTTTTGGGTCCAGCAGGAACTTTAGCAAAATCTGGTATGTAACAGATAAAACAGTTAAAGATACTGATCCTTTCATCAAGTCTATCACTAGGGCTTTAAGCAAGAGATTTTCAACACATGCCTAAAATTAAGTACCCAATGAAGATCTTTTCTGCATAGAAATGGATCTAGCATGAGCCAATGTACTTTCTGAAATCAGGGCCTAAGATTATCAGTGCTTCTGTTGATATCTACACAGAAGTGGTTGTGTGGAAAATATCCACCTAATCTTCCTCCATCTGATCTAGCCTCTACCTCAAGAGAAAGGTAAAAAAAATACTCTCCTTCCATTGGCTACTCAAATGCCATGGCAAAAATTCCTGCTCCTTTACAGTTTTGACAAAGACAGGATGTAAATCAGAATTCTCCATAATTAACTGATTTATTTATAGCCTTAGATCAAGGGATTCATAATGACAGTTTTGAAAAACCAAAACCAAAAATAGCTTCCCCGACTCTTATATTAAAGGTTAACTCCTTATCTTATTCCGTTACTACTTTTATTCCTCACACTTTTAAATGTGTCCTATTAAGTGCATGTTTTGTTTTTAAAAGAAAAAAAATCCGAAATTGACACAATTCCATTTTGCTGAACCATTTTAAAGGGTTCTGCTTCAACTGCTACAGAAAATGAAAACATTTTGAAACCCTAAGGCCAAGTACAGACATCAAAAAGCTTGAGGCTGAATAGTTTCAATCTTCACAGATTAGTCTAAACTGCAGACTGAACCAAAAAGCAAGTGAACAGACATTCACTTTTGATTCCAGAAATGCAGACACATGCCTGCAGTGGTCCAGGCCAGATGCTAGGATGGGGCACTAGACTACGCCTCCCTGCTGGGCTGGAGCAAAGAGCTAGGGCCAAGCCTAGTCTGCCCACCTTGTGGGGGGAGCCTGCAGATCTGGGACTCTGGGGGATGATGAGTTAACTTGAATCTAGAGAGGATCTGGGACAAAAGTTCAATAAACTGATTTAACCTAAATGAGTTAAGTCTGATGCTATGTCCATCCAGGTTTATCTTAAAATGATTTGGCTATTTTGAAAGCAGTTTATGTGCACTGAATTTCTGTTGTGTTACAGATTTGAATCTGTTTCCAATCACTTATACCAGTTTATGAGTAACTTCTGTCCCTAGCCTAAAGCTTCAAGGAAATAGAATTGTGGTCTTTGGGTCAGTTAGAGTTGACAAGTAATGGCTTTTCATTGGGAAGACAGGAAATGATTAACCATTGCCAATATTTTCATAGTCTTTTCTCCATTGTATGCTTTTTGCTTTCAGAAATTGGCCAACTGCCTCTTTCTTTCATTTTTCCTTTTTCTATGACATATTTACACATTAAACTTGTAGAATGTCCTCCAGGTCAGCCACTGCATTGGCAATTTTAGCACTCTGAAGTACTAGTCATAGATAAAGGATAAGGAAAAAACATACAACTGAAGGAAATAAAACACCTCAGAATTAAAGCAGGCTTAAGTCTGCTGATTTAGTTCCAGTTAGATGATTCTCCTGCCCATAAACTTAAAACTGTAAAGTGAACTGAGTGTAGATGCAGTTGGGTCAGTACAAAGGTACTTTTATGTGTTATACATGTTTTCATACAGAAAGGGATGTAACCTATGCCAGTGTATAGCACTTCTATACCAGTAGAACTAAAATTTTACTGGTAAATTAAGGTCTGTTGAAGTAAGCTGCTGCTTACAAAAGCTTATGCATACAAAAGCTTCTCCCATTTAGTAGTTAGCAGCTGATGAAGTTAAGGCATACAAAAGTGTATGCATCTCTGATTTCGTTAGCCCATAAAGGTGCAAATCTACCCTGTCTTATGCCTAACTTCAGACTAACATGGCTAACTATCTCTCCCTGCACTTGAAGAAAAAAAAGCTACATTGTCTATGCTAAAAATGCCTTTGCATTATATCACCAGAACAACATAACCCATGTCAGCTCACTTCCAGTCATGGGAGTCACAGAAGTATAATGTGTCTGCCCAACGATGAAAGGAGAGGCATTTCAACTTCTGCCATTCTGGTGCCAAAGCAGAGGTCATTGTGGAGGAAAAGCAGATATTGGAAAGGCTTCTATGTAACTGTCTCACTTTATCAGTTATTTAGGGCAGCTTGCATAGGTCAGAACATATTTTATGCCAGAAGGTTAATAAGCATACAGCTGTCTCAGGATCAGGAATACAACAACTTAGTTGAAAGTCATATTTGTGCATTTACTCCTAGGTTGCACTTTGCCACAGCATAGTATAAGGGATGACATCTTTAACTTGGTAAATGTTTTATAGCTGGAAAACTATAGCAGATTATGGATGAGTCTGCAAAATGATTGTGTTAAGTTTTGCAAGTGCTCTGCCTGTACCTGTGTAGCAACATACAGGAACAGAATTCCTTTTCCTTATTGACCTTTCCTTCACTAAGGGCGCATCTACACATCACCGTATAGTGATGATGCTGTGATGCCATGCTTTAGTATTTCCTTTTGGAAGCAGTACCACTCAGTGCAGTTTGGGCGGTTACGGTGCCGTGCTTGCAGTGCACAGGTAGATTTCGTCGCTACGTTGCCATAGCAGTATGCTATAGCCAGGAAGCACGCCACTACAGTGATGTAGCTGGTGATCACATGTAGACACATGTGATGACTACATTGCCATATCATATCACCATAGGGCACTATGTAGACACATCCTAGACCTAGAAGAAACTAAACCTATTTTAATCCTTATGGATTTAACCTTTTAATTTTTTTTAAGAAAAAAATGGATTGTTCATCAATTTCAAGACAGCCTTTGTATATGCAAGATTCACTTTGCCTGAATAATTGCCATTTTAATTAATTTAATATAAACACCAGCTTCACACCTTTTCTACCACCTTAGATCTACCAAGTTTCTGTCACATTTTCATTCACGCTGGTAGCAGAAGTAGACAGCAACACCCACTACTTACTTTGCTAGCATTGGCTTCCAGACATTATATTAGTTATGTGCTTGTCCACTTGATGGAAGTGCCTTCTATCATCAGAAATATTCTACTTATGTAGCTAGTCACTCTTATGAACATCTCTCCAGCAAGTTGCATAACTAAGCAAAGAGCCATGCCATGAAACACTTCTAGTCAAAACAGCCTCAATTTTGAATACAGAATATTCACAACTAACTGTTCAAAAGTGAGGCACATATTATTCATCAAAACAATTTACCCCTGAACAACTCAAGCAGAAATGAGGTAACAAGTTTTTCTTTATTAATTTACACAGTTTATTTTGGGGGGACATATTCCTAGTCCTCTGAAAACATTGAATTATGCACCATCTGAGAATCTGGTCCTTTATGAAAAAAATCTCTTCAATATTGTAAATACGTGTTTTTCTATCAAGTTTGTTTTTGTTCATAAAAAAAATAAGATCAAGTGTAGGCATGGATGTCCAAAGGTTAGTTTAAAAGTTCAAATTCTGAACTTTTTCCAAGTTAAATTCAGGACTGTAGTAGAAAATTACAACTGCAGAACATTTATCCCCAGGACTTTTATTTTGGATGACAGCAAGGGAGCTATGAAGGACAAAGTAAAATGGAACAGAAAAAGAACTGGAATTGCTGCTATTGACTGAATGTAAACTGGCATCTTCATTTATTTCAGTGGCAGCTACCCAATGTCTCTTCAGTTTCACTCCTTCCAGTAAAAAAATGCTAGAAGGTTGTTGGAAACAAGAATAGTCAAACTGTCCATTAAAATAGCATCAATTCAAGTGGCATCTTCCCTCCCAGCTTTTAAACACAATGCAATTTCTGCAGCAGTGCTTTAGTCTTCAGCCAGCTCATTAGAAAGTATGCCGAGGAAAGCTAGCATTGTAGGACAAAAAGAAAAATTACCACCAAAAACCAGTGGAGATATTCAAAGTCAATCCTGCCCCAAAGCTTAATATCTTCAAATAACTCTTGCCTTCCACAGCCATAGTTTTGCCTGCTTCACTTGTGTCCCCTGTACTTAAAACAAAAGAACACTCAGGGGAAGCAGAAGAAATATTGTCTATCACTCTTTAGTAAATAGAAAATTGTAAAAAGTCCAGATTGTTAGGAGGCATGACTATTCAAGATTTTATGGAAGTTGTCTAAATGAATCAACCAGCTGGGTGCTAAAGGATTCTACTCCCTTGCTCTGTGTAAACGGCTGAACCAAAGAGTCTATACAAAGTTACAATCTGGGTCAACCTGAAATGGAAATTACACAACACAAGGAAAAATTTCAAGGTTTTATTTTGGTTTGACAACAAACAAACTTTTCATGTTGTTTTCAGTTTAAGTCTTTCCTCAATTTTGAAAGAAAAGTACCATTTAAAAAATGAAATCTAAATAAAACATGTTCCAAAACTCCCCCAGACGACATAATCTAGCTTCCTCTGGCACTTACTTGCATGGCTGTGCCCTTCTCTCTGGTGTTGAGGACACCCAATATCCCACAGCTCCTCCCACAACACACAGACTTCTCCAGGTCAGTGCAGAGTGCATGGGCAGGGGCAGAGAATCTAGGCCTTCTGGGAGCATTGCCACCACAGGATAAAAGCCTCCTGCCCACCTACACTCTTCCTGTTTGACTCCGAGGAGTCTACAGAGTGGGGGCTTATCCCAGCTGATTGGCAGAATGAAGTGGGGACATTCTCCCAGGGCTGGAATCCTCCTAGGTCCGTCTGTGATAGCTGCTGCTTTTCAGCAGCCGCCAACTACATATAGATAGCCTGCCCGCTTCCCAGGCAGGGGAGAGAACAGGCTGACAATTAATGGGTTCCTCTAAGGGTGGGGGTGGCTCAGAGAGCAGCTCTCTAGTGTCCATTAAGTAGAGCGCTCCCCTATGTAGCTCCCCATCCAGTGGGGCTGAAACCCATGCAGGCCCCAACTCCCAGGCTATTTTTCTAGCAGTAAAAATTTCACAGAAATACAACTAGAAATGAAGACCTATCCATGGCCAAAGTTAATCAGAGTTCATACAAGTCAACTGCCAGTTGCGCTTTATTACAGAGCGCTTTACTGCAGAGTTGACTAATTAGCTCCGCAGTAAAGTGTCACCTTCTGCACGTGGGGCGCTATTAGGCCAGAGTAAACTAATTAACTCTACCATAAGATAGTACTGTCTAACTAGTACTATCCTATGGCAGTTTAATGCACCACAACACACATGTAGGCAATGACTGGGGCTGGCTGCAGCATGAGGGGGCTGCCTGCCAGCTAGCCCCACACTGTAGCACCCTCGTGCCTCAGCCAGCCCCTCTTCTGTAGCATGTTGAGCCGGGCCAGAACAGCTCCATTTACACATGCAACCCAGAGCAATAAACTCTGGCACAAACTGCACCAGAATGTATTCAGCCAGACTGACTGCACATATAGATGTGCCCCATGAGTTCAGGAACCAGCCTGTGCTCTCCCTGACCACCTATTGGCAGAGGAACAGCAGTGTAGCTTGAGCATGCTATGGGACCCTATACATGTGCAGGGAGACTGCTCTGATGTGCTGTAATTACAGCAGATCAGAGCAGACTTAATTAATTGAGTTTGCTGGAGCATGGTAATTACCATGCTCCAGCAGCTTCCAGCATCACATGCATCAGTGTCCCTGGGCTGAAAAATGGCAGCGGAGCACTTTAAACTAAAGTTTGTTCAACAAATTTTAGTTGACATGTGGGGACACTGATACACATGATGCTCCTGGCACTTCTAATTAACGTGGCTCTCAGAGGTGCTCTAAAAAGTACCCCCTGCCCCTCCCCCCCACACACACATCCTCCCGGAGCACATCTATAAACACCCTATGTTTCTGAAGGGCTAGAAAGCTCCTCTAGTCCCAGTTTCTCCTTACAACTGTGTCATGTAAATAGGCATCAGAAGTAATATGTTAAGTAACCACCCAAGGATGGGATTTGTAGTTCCATTAATATTTGCTCTTAAATCTTAACCCCGCCCCCCATCATTCATTATTCTTTTGTATAATAAGCATCACAGATCTGTCAAATTTGAACTTTATAAAGTTAATTAAAAAAAAACTAAGAGCAAAGCATTTAAGGACATCTTTGATGACACAAAATTCCATTTAAAAGGAAAAATACTGTTCCAATATAAGGTGAAGTATTTCTATCTATAAAAGTCTCCCCACTCTCCTCCAAATGTAGATATGCAACTGTTAATATTCTCATGAGTTACTCCTGTATGTCAAGAGGGCTATAGGACACTGTATAATATTCTCATACAAGTGGTTAATATTCTCAAGTGCCTTTTCATACAATAATGCTTTTTGCAAGTCAGTGCTAATACAGGCCATAAAATTGAATACCCATTCACCTTAGAGGTCAATGGGCCCTTTTCTAGCCACATATCTGGCCAATCATCTGGAATATATCCACATTGTTCTCTGTGCCATTGATAGTCAGCCACCCCTTTGAATCTGTCAGAATAAGAAAGCGTGAAGATCAAAGACATGAACCATTTTGCTGTAGTGACCTTCAAGTTGCTGGCTCACATAACACTCTACTTGACTGAATCCAAGTTATTACTTTTTGGGGTCTTAGCACTCACGTCAACCCAAATATAAAACAGTTCTGTATGTCTTAAGTGGTGTTATTTGACACTATTCAGGGAAATGTGCAGTTTTCAGGCATGGTATCATGAAATAATACTATTGAAGTGTTGCACCCATACTAGCCTAAACATCCCTGCACTCACTATTTCTTTAAAATTGCCCACTTTCTTTACATGAATACAAGCTGCTCTCTAACGAAATCTGACAAGGATTCTAAAGAACATTTACCCTCCTGCAAGACACATTTTATTGGCAACATGAATTTCAGTCTTGGAAAAATAAACTGTTTGCTGCTGGGTCCTGCCTTTGCTTTTATGCGATATTATTTCCTAACTGCAGGTGTCTGGGAGAAGCTGTTTGATTTTCCCTTAAATTATGCCTATTAAAAGGTTACTAGTGACAGACAGCAGATTTGTACGTGTAAAACAGATCTTGTATCAGATTATTAGCTCACTGTTTGGACCATATGAGGCCACTTATCTAGGTAGATTTCCTGACAATTTACTTGCACGTTCTGTTTGAAGTAGCACAAAGAGGTAGTAGTATGAGTGACATCTAGCCCAGTGCCTGTAGCAATTTTCTAGTGCTTGTCAGCCTAAAGACAAGGCTTCACCAAAGTGTTTTCTTTCATACAGCTACAGAAAAAAATTAGTGAGATTAGGAAAGATGCAGAGAACGCGAGAGAAGATTACTGCCATTTTATTTCTTGCATTTATTACCCAAACAATGCTGACATCTTCTGGCAAGTAGCAGTTTGAATTTTTTTTCAAGTGACAGATTTTTGAGAGAGCAAAACAAGACTGCAGAGTGACTGCCAAGGCTGCAGCGTTCTACCACTCCAATTTATAGAAATCAGATTACTGTAATAGCCTAATGCGAGTGAGTGGAATTGTCCAATAAAAACAGCTTGAACAAGGAAGCTACTGAAATTATACCACTGAAAGTCATCTGCAATATTATATTGAGTCTATTTGCCTGACAATGTAGGAGTGTTTCTCTAGAGTATTTGCCTTCTAGTTCCGTTTAAAATAATGGAGTTTACATATTCCTTTCCTTGTAAGATAATCCACATTCCCAACTGGTTTCACTCAGTCCCTTACCCAGGAATACAAATGACATAAAACAAATTTAGCCCAGCATGAAGTCCCACTGAAGTCAAAGGGCCTGTCAGATAAATTGCTATTGAAGGACTGGGACTTTAAAAATACCTTCTGAGCATAATCAACATCTAATTCTTAATTTTTAAAGGCTTTTTGGTAAATGAATGAAGAAATAGAAGTGGGTAGAAATTCTCAAAACAAAAACATACCAGTACAGGCAACCCTCGCCATTTGCAGGGGATACGTTCTTGTATCCCCCATGAATGGTAAAATCCGAAAATAAGGTAATGCGTTCATGAACTCAGTGCCCCTGGCAGCTGAAGGGGGGCAGGACACAGCTGCTCTGGAGACTGCAAGAGCACAACTGCGGCAGCAGGAGCATGGTGGCGGCGGCAAGCGCGGAGCTCCCAAGGAGCTCCTTGAAGTGTATTTAAGAAGCGGGTTCGGCATTTGTGAATATTTGAAACAGCAAATGCCGAACCCACGAACAGTGAGGGTATCCTGTAATATTAAAAAAAACTAGCTTTCATAGAGCCATTTTCAGGATTGAGGCCTTAAACTGTATTAGATCTTCAATATTATTCCTTAGATCTTGAAGTAAAACAGCCTAGGCTTCATATGTGCAAAATCCATTTCAAGTGTTTAATCCTTCCTTGCTATCTAGCTTGGAGATTGATCCTCAGCAAGGACCAGCCATCTGGAAAACATCAACCAGTAAAAATTCTGCTTATGCATGCATAAAAAAGCTTTAAATCTTTTTTCCAAAAAAGTTCTGAAAAAGTGAAGTTTAGATGCAGAAAGTAAAGGAGGCCACAAGTGGCATGGGTACAGCAGTAAATACAGCATGAAGCAGAAAGCAGAGCAGGAGATCAGGCAGGGAGCCCAGGGCAGGAAGCAGAAAGCAGAGCAGGAAACTGGGAAGGGAGCACAAAGTAGAAAATAGAAAGCATAGCAGTAGATCAGGCAGAGGAACTTGGAGAGAGTATGGGGCTAATCTGTCGCATGCCTGCCAAAAAGTTTGGTCCACACAGAATTGAAACATGAAAGAAGTCATCTGAAATGAAGTTTTATTAAAGAAGTGTGAGCTTCTGCAACTGGAAGCCAAAATGGATTTCAGTCTTAATTACCATTTCATTAGTTCAGATCAGAGGTCGGTAACCTGTGGCCTGCAGGCTGGGTATGACCTGTGAGGAAGTCCAATTTCATGCACTGAGCTACACTGCTGACTTCTCTAGGACAATTTGTATGAAGTAACTAGATCATTTGACATAAATGGAAGTCTAGGTTGAGATAATGTCCTGGAATAAAAAAAATTTAAAAAGCATAATAGCTCCTTAAAGGATCCCAATTCAGTAAGTTGCTTATGTACATCAGTAATACCACTGAAGCTGAGGGGATTATTCATGTGCTTTAAAGTCAGAAACACGCGTAAAAATCTTGGTGACTGTCAATGGGAAGATATTCATAAAATGGCTATTGTCATTCATCAAGATGGTCTATTGGAAATCCACACACAATATAACAACCAGTTCCACACATTTTAGCTATAGGTTTTGGTGCCAATGCAAAATAAAACAATCCGGTATAACAGCTAGTCAAGTAAATGGAAAGACTGACACTGGGTTAAGACCTTTCACACAGAAGTCTTACAAATTAAGGGGTACTAATTTGAGAAATGGATTTTGCATATATGAAACTTACACTAAGTTTAGTTCCTGGGCTACTTCAAGGACCAAGGAATAATACTGATGATGGTAATGCATAGGCCCCGATTCTGAAAAAGATTTTATGAAGACAGTCATTTTTATATTGTATATGTTTCTCAGAATTATTTTGTTTCGGGAATTGTTACCCAATTATCTCATTTTAATGATAGGATTCTACAAAAAAATTTCTTAGCACAGGTTACTTAAACTAGATCATGCTCAACTTCAAGCTGCATTGTGTAATAGTTGGACAATTGGCAAGTATGTTTAGAACTTTCTTTTCCCTATCTAAATGATATTGAGTGACAAACTGATTTCATTGTCTCTGTCTAGCTCTCACTGAACATCATATATAACCCACACAAAATGACATTCTGAGCAGATAGGACACTGTATCAATGGGTACAAATCTCACCCTACCCGGTCAGTTTTGACTACTAGGGTGGTAAGAAAAGCTTACCTTAATATGTTGAAACTATTGTTCAAATTAATAGCTAACAATAACACTTTTCTGTAGTACAAAACTTTAAACTCGAGAGCTAAAAGCCCCCAACCCTGGAATATTCTTTATCTATTTTTCAAAGCTGGAAAATAAATGGCATAAGGTAATTCGTCACTTACAGCCTATATCATTTAGTCAATTAAAAAGGAACAGATTTCTGAAAGATTTATACAATCACATTTATAAAGAATATGAAATTTCAAAATATTAATTATAGTGTAAGAAAATGAAGCATTCCAAAGAATTAGGAACCTGTACATTAATCACAACAAATATCATCAATTTCTCTTTAATTCAAATAGCCACCAAAATTATGACAATACCAGGCAGTCAAAAAACAAGATGAACAAGAACTTTAAAAAGTTCATAAATGCAAAACCATGGCTTTTTAAATTTAAAGTTAGATAATGACCAGTTAGGAGTGTGAAGGCATTTCACTTTGCCTTCATTCTTGACTAACCTGGTATTCTTCCCAAAACATTTTTAAGCAAACTGCGGCCCTCCAGAGCCAGGCAGAGGCAGGGCCTGCGGCAGCACAGGGTTTGCCCCCAGGTGGTAGAGATATCCTTACCTGTCTGCCAGCCAGAAATTCCGGCCGCGGTTGGCTGCGACTGCTGGGCCGCAGTTTGCCAGGCCACGGCATAAAAACTTTGAGAACCTCTGTACTAGATCATCTAGTTTCTCATATCCAAGCAAGACTGTTCACTGCTGTACATTTTCAACTGCTTTAGTCAATCTAATTTTAAAAAGCCCAAGTGATTGCATTTTCATTGAAGCTGTAGTACCACCTACGAAATGTTATGCTTTTTCATAATAAACCAGGAAAACAACAAGTATTTTTTGGTGTTCAAGCTAATAAATTCTCTTTATCTTTATTTTGTCATTTTCCCTAGTTAAAAACTCTTAATATTAATCTTCATTCTTGTTACATTTTCCAAATACTTGTAAACTTAAAGTAGCAAAAGATCTATGGCAGTGGTAGTCAACCTGCTGTACCGGTACTACAAGTGGCATGGGCAGCCTGTGCGTGTAATGCAACAGACTGGGGAGGGGACAGGCAGCACAATGCAGGTAGGGCAAAAAGCAGGAAATTGGGCAGGGAGCACAGGGAAGGAAGCAGAACTCAGAGCAACAGATCAGCCAGGGAAAAAGGACTGCTGTGACACTTTGAGAGGATACAGGGCTAATTTGTGGCATACCTGACAAAAAGATTGGCCCCCATTCATTAAAAAAAAAACCAAAACCTTAGATCCATAATTATCGATGCTTCTGTTACACTATCCAGTATAGTGTTTATTGCTTACCAAGAAATATTAAGCATTTCTTGATTAAGTACAAAATTGTAACTTTTTTCCTCCATAAACATCACATATAAAAGCAGACTTTTCAGTTGACATATTCAAGTTTGGACACAAACAAAACTGTATTTGCAAATATTTCAGAGATTTGTGTCAGAATCATGCTTTTCATAATCTAAATGTGGATATTTATAATTTATGTTCTGGGGAGAAAAAATGCACTTTTTTTTTTTCCCTCAACTGAAGTCCTTTTGTAAATAATGTAAATAGTAACAGTGGCACTTCCAAAAAAATAACAATTCAGTATCAGAGGAAAAGGCTGTTGGGGAAATTGGGAACTAATACAGAGATTTTAGATCATGAGAGATTCAAACTGAACCCAGGTTAATACTTACCTGAAGCTGTTACTATAAAAAAAGCCCAAGAAAATAAGCCAGTGATCTCACTTTAGTTAGTTGAAATAAAGGTTATCTATTTCACAGAACCACTACATCATTAAGAACTAACTGCCACTTCTGTTGTCAATCATTGTAAAGAGCTCCCAGATTTTATGGTACACCACACACAAAGACAGTCTTCAGTACTAAGAGGTGCATTTTTACCTCAAGTTCACTAATCCACACCCATTTCCCTAAGGTGAAAATGCGGAACTTCAGGGAATTAGTGGAGTGCTTCATATGTTAACGGTGCTTCATATGTTAGTTTCATATATTAATGTGTGGATAATTCGGAAGTTAAGAGCTCCTGGAGCCACCTAAAATTAACACACAACAAAGCCCTCAATTGCTCTACAGATAAAATATTTTTTGGGTTGTTTTTTTTTTAAAGACCTTTATTTCTGTAAAGAAAAGGCCTTACGTATAAGAGCTACAGAAAAGAGAAGCTACTAAAAGGATTAACTCAAATGAGCATTTTAATTTTATCAAGCACTAATACAGGGCACTTTTACATGTTCTCCAGGGGTCGGCACTTTAATTAGAGAGGCTCCAAGAGCCAAGCTAATTAAAGCACGGCTGCGTCTCATGCATCAGCGTCCCCATGCTTAAAAATGGTGGTGGGGGCACTTGAACTAAAGCTCATGTTAGTTCAAACCTCCCCTGCCACCATTTTTATGCGCAGGGACACTGATACATGACATGCAGGAGGCTGCTGGAGTGCAGCAATTGCTCTGATCCAGCAGATTTGATTAATCGAGTCTGCTCTGATGCCCTGGAATTCCAGCGCATCAGAACAGTCTCCATGCTCATGTATCGGTGCCCGCAGAGGCCAAAGGAAGAATGCAACAGTCAGACCACAGCCTACTGACATATTGTAGTCCCTGGTAATCTATAGAAATAAAGCGAACAGGAATTTGACATTCTTCCTCTACCTTTGAACACACCAGTATCCATGAAAACGCAGCAACCTGCTTGTTTTTCTCAGCTCCGTTTTGAATCATGCTTAAGCTCTTAGAAAACTTCTACCTCTGCAGTTCCTCATCCAAGGAAAGGAGGAACTACGTTTGTTGCTTGCAACAGTTCTTCAGATGTCAGATATTTGATTTTGCACCTGCTTATGTTGAATATGCCTTTGTTTCGTTCTGGAGCCGAGGGGGATTCAGAAGGAAATTTGTTTTAATGGAGTTTTAGGGTGGGAAAAAAGCACAATCCTGGATACTGCAGGAAAACTTGCTAGACTGCTTTTCACTAGGTACCTGTTTCTACAGACCACCAAGTGAGTTCATTCTCCAGGCCAGTCATATCCCAATGTTTCAGTTTTTTATACATTGTCAAAACACTAGAGCTGAGTACCTGCAGTTAATTGGCATTTATTTCATCCATCTACTAAAAACAAAGTCATTAATTTATGTACTCTGGGGCAGAATTCTAGTGTAAGGAGGTAAAACTGATGATTGACATGCACTGAAATCCAGCCACTTATTTACTTGGGGTAAAAATACAACATAATTACAGAAAATTGTATACCTTAGAGATAAGTTTAAGTATAGTAGATATTCAATTAAGAAGCTGGTGATGGACTACACTGTCAGAGCTAAATCTGTATAAAAACTTCAGTTTAGTCAAGCTGATGATTGATTAGTGAAAAATTATTTCATCTATATTTGTTTAATTAGTCATAGAGCTCTGCAGTTCTGTTCTTGACCTTTTCCCCTGAATCAAAAGCAATTGTACCATCATTAATACTGCTATGCTTTTTCAGTTCTGATTCTAAGGGCTTTAACTACTGCCTACACTCATTTATCCTTAACAAACTAGATGTACTGCAAAAGAAAGAAGCCTGATTGATTCTGAGTTTAGACTAACTCATCAGTACCATCTGCATAAATAGTCTGCATGTTTACTTTTAACTATGAGAAGGAAATACCGCTCATTACTTCAAAGGCACATTGTGCAATTATCTGCCTTCCATCTTAAAGCTACTTATTAGCTTAGCTGATGCTCCAACCAATTAGTTTTTGTTGTGGAAGGTATTGTTCAACATGGGGAAAAGAATTTGCTTTGTATTAACTTTATTCCCGTGTTCCCCTCACTAAGGGTCTTTTTTAATGTTCTGTTTTAAGACGCTCAATTTCTGCTCAGGTAAATGTTCATGTCTTTTGTTTTGTTTATTCTTTGTAAACTCATGAGAATTTATATATCAGTTTCAAGTTCTTGCACAATTCCCTAAAACAGTTTGATATCATGAAATGTTATTTGCTCTGCCACATGCTTTCAAGACATTATTGGCACCATGGGTTTGTAAGGTGATTTGAATAACAGGTGGAGCATGAGAGATGGAAATGAACACATCTGTTACAAGTAGCTGAAAGTGGGCTATAATGCAAGTAACATTGCTATGAAGAATAAAATAGGAAAAAACAGAGGACTGCACACTACCATGATGGTTTCAGTCCTGTACAGGCAGAACACAAGAAAATCAGTGAGCCTTTGGAAGGACATGCACAGAAAGCAAGGATTTAGAATTCTTGCTGCATCCCGAAGGAACGGTGCTTGTCAGTTTTGGAAAGAGTGTTTGGGCTACATAAAGACATAGGCTACCAGAAAAGCAGGATTGGAGTAAATTCCCACTCTTATTAAGAAATGCAATTGCCCAACGTTATTATAATAATTTAGTCTTTATGCATAATAGCACAGTCAATAGGATGCTCTTTAGCATTCTAGCTGCTGCTGTAGCAGTTTTCTAAAGAAATGGGAAAGTTTTTGGTGCAAGGAAGTTTTGCCTCTATATTTGAAC
The DNA here is from genome assembly GCF_000455745.1 of Alligator sinensis. Classification (NCBI taxonomy): domain Eukaryota; kingdom Metazoa; phylum Chordata; order Crocodylia; family Alligatoridae; genus Alligator; species Alligator sinensis. Next base: position 54,800 of record NW_005843054.1, read on the forward strand.
TCTTAATCCCATGTGTCCTGCTCAGGCTTCCACACTTCCTACTGCCTCACAATTCATTCTCTTACTTTTTTCCTCAATGAACCCCATTACCCTCTTATTTCCCTAATTAACTCTATACAGGAACAGGGGTGATTGAGAAATACCACTGCGGGTTTTGAAAACAGACTCCCAGTTGTCTTCTCTGACCTCCAAACCCCTGGCCTCAAATTTCCTCTGATCTGTCTTCAACATTTCCACCAATTCCTTTAAATTCACTTCAATAATACCCCCTAACCTCCATCTCCACCTTCCCAATCTCAGAAGTCTCTTGATCCCACCCACTCCCAAACTCTACCTACCAAATCCAAAATACATTTTTCACTGGTTCTGTTTTAAAGGGATTATTTGAGGATTAGTTTGCCTTAAACTTTGGATTCAGAGTTAGACCAGGTCATAGGAAAGACAGCTCTTCTAGGGCACCTACCATGTGACGGACCTCTGCTCTGACACATGCTTATTAGCATGCATTGAAGCAGACTCAATTAAGTCTGCTGGAGCATGCTAATTAGTGCACTCCAGCAGCCTCTGCACTGTGTGTATTCAGTGACCCTGCATTTCAAAATGACAGTGAGGGTGCTTTGACTGAAGCTCATCGAACAAGCTTTAGTTAAAAGCACCCCGTCACCATTTTGAAGCACAGGACACTGAATACATGTGGCACTGCCGGCATTTTAAATTAAGTGGGCTCTCAGAGCTGCTCTAATTAAAGCACCCCCCACTACACCCAGAAGCACATGTATAGATGCCTCAAAGTTTTACAATTTTACTTATTTACCACTTATGATTTCTGTACTGGAAAAAGTTTTTCCTAGTTCAGATATATGTCCAGATTCCCCATTAACATAGTTAGAACAGCACAGTTTCTTAATGAAGAATTACAACTATATTCTCTTTCCAGAGTTTACTTATCAAAAGATCTTTTGTTGTACAAATGGCTAATGTTGAAACACAAGACGTGCTGGAAGTGTGGGATTCTTAGAATAGAAAACAAACCCACCACAAAACCAGGAACACACGGTCAGTTTGAAGCCTTCGTTGATTTATGTGCCGGACTGTCCTTTGATTACCAGAGCAACTTAACAAACAAATATTTTCAAACACTGCTTATATGCTTTTATAAGAAGTACTCGTACAAAGGATACAGAAGAATTCTAATACTCTACTAAACTTCAGGAAAGAGAAGATAAGTAGAAGAAGAAACCAAATGTACAACATCCATTTTTAAAGATGGAATAAAATTCCTTCTCTTGAAAAATTCCTTTGGAATAAGGCTGATTCACTTCTGTTGCTACTGCATTCATGTAAATTTGGCTAGGATCTTCCTCAAATTCATAGAAAAGTAGGGCTGAAGGCATCTTGAGAGGTCATCTAGTCCAACTCCCTGCCTGAGGCAGGATCTTCCCTATCCAAACCAACCTACACAAATCCATTGTCTAAAACTAGTCAACCCTGACATACTGCAAGACATAACACCGTAACACCTGCCACTGGGAAAGCAGGGGACCATGGCAACCAATATCCTGCTGCTGCAAGGATATTGGTGTTATTGAAATGCATTGGAGAGATCCCAAGAAGAGGGCTATATCCCCCACTACAGAGGAATACTAATCTGACCGTGGGATAAAATTCCTTCTTGACCCCAAATATGGTGATCAGTCTTTAGCCTTTAGTCAAGAACCTCAAGGTCTGTTCCAGCAGAAGCCTTTGCACACCCCAGTCAAAAGTCCCAGTATTGGCTGCAGCTAATACACAATGCCTCTGAGGAAGGCTTTAAAAACCCCGATACGTAAGAGCAGGAAGGGAAAATAATTCCTCCCCACCCCATGTTGCAGCTAGCAAAACCCAGAAGCAGGGGACATACGTATAGTAGAACACAGGCATAACTACACCTAGATCAGCCCAGGCCAGTGGCTGTACAGCCTCCTCTTCAACACCTCCAGTGACTGAGAGTCAACAATTTCCCTAGGCAAAACTTCCCTTATTTTCTATTAAAGAAAATCCACAAAACCAGAAAGACTTTAGAGCACAGTACTCAACTACAAATGAGTAATCATTCCTGATAAAGCCTGTTCATGGTATGTTATACACTCCTAAACCCAGACTTAAACCTGGGTTATAAGAACTACCATCAAGCGCACTCATTGATCTAGGCATTAGCCATTTGTTTCATAGCATTTAATTCAGAAAGGCAGGCATGCAATTAACCTTCAGCTAGTTGCACAGTATGTAATCAGGGAAGAGTTCTTCTCTGTGCTGTTGAGTAATGCTGAACTCAAAAGAAGATAAATCACATTTAGTGATTAATTAATAGTTTACTATGTTTGTTAAAACTGGGACTAGGTCACAAAGAAGCCTAATATATTTTGTAAGAGCCAGGTCAAAGAAAGTTGTTAAAAATCACGCTATACACAGTAGGTCCCTAAATAGTATATAGAAAATCAATTGAGTCACTAAGTAAATGAAAGACTGGACACAGCCGTTAAAGAACAACAATTCACTCTCAAACAAGTACGGAAAACAGCAAGTGCTTACACACCTACAACTTAGTTATGGTGTTTTTAAGACACTTTTTTACATGAAGTACTTCTGCTGCTACACAATGCTCATACAAAATAAAGTAGCAGAGTCTGATTTGGAAGTCAGCAGACTGCTGTCCCATGGACTTTGAGAGCAAAGTCACGCCACTCTACCTAACAAACCCTTACCCAAGGTTCCAAGTTCTAGATACTCACCAAAAACTATTTTTTGAGAGCCTGCATCCCCAATCCTCAAACCTAGATATAAGACCTTCAACTATTGCTGGAAGGGATGAAAGGGATCCCACTGAAAGGGGTGAAAGCCTCTCTCTGGCAGCCCTACAGAGCAAATTCCTACCCAAGCTGCAAGACATAAGCATCAGCCTGACCTATAACCAAGATGAAGACTCCTACATATCTGTACCTTTAATTTAGCCTCTTCAGGGACATAACTATCCACCTGGCCTACCAGTATCTTCAATAATTTGCTGTCTTCCCCATCCAGAGTGGAACAAGGATTTGCGTTCTAACACTAACATTTAAGCTAGCTTGGGCAACTACAGTAGCTTTAAACACAGACTCATGTGCTAGGCATGCTAGAAGCTCCACCAGAAAGAACTTGGAGAGCTCTCAAGCCCAATGATGAACCAGGAATCCCCTAACTTCTGCAACTCCTACTGGAGAAGGAAACCTGTGTCTGGCATCCCTACTAGACAAACCCTGCCCCAAGCTTCGTGACATAAGCATCCACCTGACCTACCTATGTCCTTAACAGACCTGCATCCCTCCACCTTTAAATTACCTTGGCCACCCTGCCTACACCATCCATCCACACATCCCAAAACCTTCCCCCATTCTTTAACAATAACACTTCACTGTTAGTTCAGGCAGTTCCAGTCAAAGACTGCCCCAGCCAGGATACAACCTAGAATCCTGGAGAACTCCCAAACCCAGACCTTGACTGCAAAATCCCAAGCAGCTGCAATTCCCACTGGATCAAAAGGAAATCTACCTCTGCCCGGCCAACCAGATAAACCCTCCCCCAAGCTACAGAATATAAGTATCTCCACCAGGTCTACCACCGTTTTCAAGACCCATATGTAGCCACACCCTTATGTTAGACACCTGGAGCACATAGATATCTACCTGACTTGCCATTGTCTTCAAACCAACTACATATCTTCACCTTTGATTTAGGCAACGGGCTTCCACCTGACCAACAGTTAAGGTAATTCAGACAACCTCATACCCAGCCCCAGCAAGGAAATGCTCTAAAAGTCCCACCACGACAGCAAATTAAAAGAAACCCCAAACTCTGTCTTTGAACCTAGCTGTGAGTTTTGTAGCTGCTGCAAACACCATTGGAACCCAAGGAGCCCTACACAATAAACTCTTTCCCAAGTTGAGGGACCTAAGAATCTGATTGGCCTAGCACTCTTTTCAAGACAGTCATACCTGTGGGTTCCACTTATCTTGACAGCCCCAATCATCAAAGCATCCCGTATCTTTCATGAGTCTTTACACACTGACACCTAAGTTCCTTGAGGCAAAACCTGAAGCCTCAAAACAAGCCCCAAGCAGGAGACCCGTACAAGTCTAACCATAACAGGGCAAGGAAGGTTCTGACCCAGTCCATCAACCTAACTGGGATATTACTGCTGCTTTAACTCCTACAGAATCTTAAGGAAGCATTCCTACAGCTTACCTACCCCTTGAATCCTTCCCCAGGCTGCAGGATTGAAGAATTCTTGGTCCAGAACTTAAAGACACCTTCCTACTTGGGCCCTCAGCTTCAACTGGGAATCCTCCTATCCCCAACCATCAACATAGCCCAAAACAATTCTTCAACACTTAGGCAAGCTCAGGTGGCATCAGCATCCTCTTACTTAACCAGAAGTGAGCCCCCTCCCT
>NW_005843054.1:59275-64120 GCF_000455745.1 Alligator sinensis
GCTCAGACATCCCCCAAAGCCAGCCCTTGAACCACAGCTGCTGTACAAGTGCAAAGAAAAGTCCAGTGCAAAGAAAAGTCTCCCTATGGTAGCCCACACTCTCAAAACTCTCCCTGTGGCTGGAGAGAAGCATCCACTTCTCCAAACTAGAACTTTCACCTTGTTCCAAGTCCAAAGATACAGCAGACCAACTTTGGTCCTGCCAGCAGCAATGTGAAGGGGGCCCACTGGGGTGCATGTGCACCCCCTGACAATGCTGTTGCACCCCCTGACAGCCAGTGTTCTCCACTTAGGCGACAGGCAGGAGAGGCAGGTGAGAGTGCTGGTGCCCCCACTGAGAGTGCAGGCCGGGGAGTGGGGGCAGCAGAAGCGATCCCCGTGGCTGATCGCATCAACCATGGAAATGCGACCGATTGCAGCAACCCAGAAGTGCCAGGTCAGTGTGATCAGCTGTGGGGGAACCCCCCCCCCCAAACTATAAGATCAGCTGCAGGGGACCTCCCCCCACAGTTGCGGACTGGCTGCTGTGGGGCAAGTGCCCCCCCAACTCAGGAGGCACCAGTCGCCCATGGGTCCTGCTTTGCCCAGGCCAACACTTACCAGCCAAGGTGGGCTCCCTGATAATCTAGGGGCTCACCCCCCAAGCCAGGATACCACTTACCCCACTAACACCACACCATATCCACTTTACCCCACTCCCCAGACTGCATCCACTCTATCAAGGACCTCCCTCTCACACAACCTAATGGGTTCATTAGAGACAGGTCCTGTCAGACCAACCTAGTGGCCTTCTATGACCAGGTCACAAAATCCTTAGACGCAGGGGTAGCAGTGGACGTAGTCTTTCTGGACTTTAGGGAGGCCTTTGACACTGTCTCTCACCCCATTCTCATTAAAAAACTAGGGGACTGTGGCATCAACACCTACACAGTCAAATGGGTCACTAATTGGCTGGAGGGCCACACCCAGAGAGTGGTGGTGGACAGGTCATATTCATCCTGGAGGGATGTGGGCAGTGGGGTCCCCCAGGGCTCAGTCCTCGGACCCGCGCTGTTCAACATCTTCATCAGTGACTTGGACAAGGGGGTAAAAAGCACCCTATTCAGATTTGCCGATGACACTAAGATGTGGGGGGATGTGGACACTCTAGAAGGGAGGAATAGGCTGCAAGTGGACCTAAGCAGGTTACAGTCTTGTCAGTGCAGAGGCAGAAAAGAATCTTGGAATCATTATTGATGCCAAAATGAACATGGGCTGACAGTGTGGGGACGCGGTCAGGAAGGCCATCCGTACCTTGTCATGCATCCATAGATGCATCTCGAGCAGGTCCAAGGAGGTGATCCTCCCACTCTATGCAGCACTGGTCAGGCCGCAGTTGGAGTACTGCGTCCAGTTGTGGGCGCCACACTTCAGGAGGGATGTGGACAGCATTGAGAGGGTTCAGAGGAGGCCCACCCGCATGTTCAGGGGGCAGCAAGGCAGGCCCTATGAGGAGAGGCTATGGGACCTGAAGCTGTTCAGCTTCCACAAGAGAAGGCTGAGGGGGGATCTAGTGGCCTGTTACAAACTAGTCAGAGGGGACCAGCAGGCATTGGGGGAGTCCCTGTTCCCCCGAGCACTACCAGGAGTGACTAGAAATAACAGTCACAAGCTGGCAGAGGGTAGATTCAGACTAGACATCAGGAGGCGCTACTTCACTGTCAGGGCGGCTAGGATCTGGAACCAACTTCCAAGAGAAGTGGTGCTGGCTCCTACCCTGGGGGTCTTTAAGAGGAGGCTAGATGAACACCTTGCTGGGGTTATTTGACCCCAGTGCTCTTTTCTGCCTTGGCAGGGGGTCGGACTTGATGATCTGTCAAGGTCCCTTCCGACACTACAAACTATGAAACTATGAAACAGTTCCAACCCCCACCCCCTACCCGAGGCCCCAAGTTGAGCCAACCACCAATCCATCCTGCTATCACACCATAAGCTGCACCCAAATAAGTCAGGTCCCCCATCTTTGTCACAACATAATGCCTAACTCATACCAGAAGTTCCCAACCCTCTGCTCAAACCTGAAACCATTCTAGCTGGGGGCCTAGCCCCTAATTTTCAGGCTACATTTAACCAACCCTGGCCTTCACCCAACCAGCACCTTGGAAAACCAAGGCAGAGCCTCAGAATATACTCCAACAAAGCCAGCATCTATGTCCAAGCTATCACTCCAAAAATTCTTCATCCATTACTCCATATCCAGGCTCCAGTTGCCAGTACATGTCCTAAAGTGTTTGATTTTCTGTATGCATACATTGTTTTAACCCAGAGGTGTTTTAATGTTTCTACTGGCATTAATTTGGAATGCATACATTCCAGATAGGCCCGTTCACATAATTACTAGGGGAAAATTAATGACGGCTCATTATTGAGTTCATTTAATATTCGGAGGGAAGTAGAAATGTCAGAACAAAGTTTTGCTAAATCTTTCATAGAACTTTTTCTTTTAGATAGCTGCCTCGCAAAAATGCAATCCTAAAAACGTGCCATCCATGTTTGTACTATTGACCTTGTAGTCAGAAATCTGAGAAGTCCCTTGACTTTGCAAGTTAGATTTTTTTCTCACTGATTTACCTTTTCACATGATACAATGGAAAATTATCAGTGCAATCATAGCTGTAAGATTCATGGATCCTCAACCAGTCTGTCATTTTATAAAGCTGTAAATTCGAAAGTAGTTCCCACATTTCAGTTTTATCTGTTCTACATTTACTCTATATGATGTAGCTGTTTTGTCCTCTGTTATCTGCATCATCTTTGCCCTTCTTCTAAAATGTGATTTAACAAATTTTCACCCAGAATCTGCTGCAAGCAATGTTGCTAGTCAGCAACTTTCTTAAAATTGGTTGCAGATTTATCTCTATTTACCCTGTCTGTACTTTAAATGAAATAAAATTCATAGTATCAGCTCTTTCTAACAGGATGTGAGGTTTATATCATTTTCATTACTAAAGAACAAGACAAGTCAGTTCATACCAGTTTTCCATTTAACTGTTCATTTTCAGTCTCTCATTTGATTACAGCAAGAGCTCCCCCTGCTGTTTTAACCTATATCTGCATCTTGAGAGAGACAAACATGGGCTTGAACAAAGAAACCAGGGTTGGTTGCAAGTTAGAAGAGGAGTCGGTAACTGGCTGAGGGCAGGCCAGAAAACGACACACAGATTAACCACCACTATGATTTAAAAGAATTAAAATGTACTCTCCCTGGTCCAACATTACGATTCATATGCACTCTCCACTACCAACCCCACTCTGACAAAAGCCTTATAAATAGATGGGTCTGCTATTGTATCCTGAAGGTCTGTGATCACACAGACGCAAGCAGGCTAATCAAAGATATTGAGATGTAGAGTAAGTGCCCCTGGACACACTGAATATTCAGGAAGTGGTCTGCCATGAGGCTCTGGGTGATATCAGCAGGAACTTCCAGGTGGCAGAGCAGGGAAGGTCTGCCACAAGTCCCTTGCCAGGGCAGAAGCAAAACTGTTCCCACTTTACTGTAAATAGTTGTACATAAGTTTTTGTGCGCAAAAAACAGCTGTTCCACAGTACAAGCCTCAAGATGCTACAGATATAAGGGTACTTTGTGGGATGACCCAGGGCAGCCTGCCATCTGCCCAGGGAGATTTACATGGCCTTGAGTCCCTGCAGCCTCAATAAAGAAGTACCTCTGTATTTATTAAAGTCAAATCTTCCATCTTCTCTACTGTAAAGCACCGCCCAAGTATTGCTTTTGTTAATCCTGTAGTCTTGCCTTATTGTAAAAAGTATAAAAGATCGCCTCACCCTCGAGGGGAGGCCATTTTGCCTCTTTGCTGGCTTAATGATCTTTGCTCGAGCAAATAAATGACTATCAGTTCTTTACCCGCGTAGTCTAGTCCCTATTACAGCTAAATAACGAACCTTAGGGAGTTTTCTCCCACCACAATTTGGCACCCCAGATGGGACCCGTCTAGCTTGGAGACTTTGGAGACCTCCACCCCCTGACACCCCAGCGCGCACCAGGTGAGTTCACCTATTTGGGTCAATCTCAAGAGGTGGATGGTCCCCCCAGGACCAATAAGGCGGGATCCTCAAATCAGGTAAAGGAGCGGTACCGGCGAGTACCTCAGGTCAGGTATGTTTTTGGTTTCTATCTGGTTTCTGGTTTTACCTCTAGAGGTCTCTGGAAGCAGTCTTTGAGGGTATCCATCTGCTACTTTAAACGCTGTTAGAGCCGGCAGCCTAGCTGAAAGGCGAAAGACACGGATATAAAGGTAGAAATGCTGTTATAACGGCCAATGACTAGGGTCTTGGACTCAAGACGCCCCTCCTCACGGAGAAAGCCAGTGGGGTCTGAGAACACCGGTTGTTGTAAGTGGACAAAACAGCTTCTAGGCAGGTAGAACTTAGGGAAATAAGACTGCTTGTGCTTAGATATAATCATGGGTTCTGGCCTAGGATATTCACCCCTTGATTATATGGTCAGGAATTGGAAACATTTGGAGGGACGGGCAAAACTGTCCAAGTCTCGTATGGCAGAACTCTGTTTAATTAATTAGACGTCTCATACGTCTCAGTTAGATTTGAGAAAACAACGGCCAGAAAATAAATCATTTGACCCAAATTGCCTGGCTGCCTTACGAAAGATCTTGGAAGACCTCTGCCTCGACCTAATAAATTATTAGTATTTATAAGACAATGTTGCTAGTAAGCCTTTAGTCACCCCGACCCCTGTACCTTTCCCGAATTTGTTAGCTCCCCTTCAATGTCCAAAACCTTCTGCACCACCTTCATATTCAGATGATGATTATAAACCCATGCCCA
>NW_005843054.1:64250-66292 GCF_000455745.1 Alligator sinensis
AGATAAAACTACAAACTGGTCCAAAGTGACAGCTACTGTTCAGGGTCCCGAAGAACACCCTTCAGACTACTTTGAAAGACTCTGTAAAGCTATACGCCAGTATAGAAACATGGACCCCAAGACACCTGCCACTTTGCCTGTGTTAAAACTTGTGTTCATAAGTCAGGCTAGTGAAAATATTAGAAAAAAGCTCCAACATGACACTGAGGGTGTTGAGAGTAAATCCATGGCAAAAAAATCTTAGCCATTGCTACTAAAACTTTTAATGAAAGGGAAGAAAAAAGGAAGAAAGAAAAACAAAAGATGCAGAAGAACCAGTCTTTTGAGATCATAAAGCTACCCACAACTTACTTCTCTGCACAATTAGATCCAGTGGCAAAGGAGGGAGTAGGCTACCTTCGCACAGTGGCAGCAGCTGCAACAATAGTCGAAAAAGCCCAGGAATTAGTCCTCGGATACCCCCTTATCCTGAAGGCTCCACACACAGTAGCCCTCCTCCTCCAGAAAAATACTCAACATTTTTCTCATCAGAGAATTAACAAATAGGAAACCACACTTTTAATGGTTACAAACCTGGTCATAGAGACATGCAATACCCTGAATCTGGCTACTTTATTACCTCTACCCAGCGATGGGGAACCAGACTCCCACGATTGCCTTCAAGTTGCAGCATTTTCAGACAAACCCAGGGCAGATCTCAGTAACTTACTCTTAGACAACCCTGACTTAATTTTTTATGTAAATAGCTCTTCAAAAATAGTCAACGGAGTTAAAAAAAAAATGGGTTATGCAGTAGTAACTCCATTTAAAGTACTTAAAGCTGAACCACTGCCTGAGAAGTTCGGCACGGTAGCAGACTGTGGCTTCCAGCTTGTGCCGTGCCCTGGTCCCTTACCAGGCTACTTTTGTTTTTTCTCAGTGAAATGCCGAAAATTTTTGCATGTGTTCTATGAGACAGGGAAGAGTAGAACTGCTTGTTTCTCGAGAGCTATATGCAATGTTAGGCATAATATATATTACTGCGAAAGTGTTTGTCACGGTGTGAAGTTCTGAATGTCCTGGAATGGTTTCTCTTTAGTGAGATTGAAGGGTTTTTTTTTTTTTTTTTTTCTGTACCTGAACTTTTGTGAAATAAAGTAGTTAAAAAGGATAGAATATGGTGATTGCCAGACAGAAGAATAGTGCTACCTAAAGCAGCCCTTAAACCTTATCTACAACAACTTCACCAAAGCAAACTTTTAAGTTGCAAAAAGAATTTTGCTACTATCACTAATAGACTGTTCTACGCACCCGGAGTCTACCAGGAAGCAAAAAGGCTTTTAGAACACTGCAGTATATGTAAAAGTTTAATATCAAAAGAGAAAAATCAGAACCCCCTGGAGCCTGCCCCTGGGCTTATACTCCCTTTAAAAGACTACAAATAAATTTTGCAGATATGCCTAAAGACAATGGGTACAAAAACCTCCTAGTAATTGTTGACCAAACTCACGGGGTAGGTAGAAGCCTTCCCCACCAGAAGAGCTACAGCACAAGTAGTAAAAATACTCCTTAACGAAATTATACCCAGGTTTAGTCCTCCACGTATCATTAAAAGCGATCAAGGATCACATTTTACTGCTAACTTAAATAAAACACTGACTAGCTGCCTAGGAATAGAATGGAAATTCCATACCCCTTGGCACCCAGAAAGCTCAGGACAAGTAGAAAGAATGAATCAGACCCTGAAACAAAAAATTAGAAAGCTATGTACTGAGAGCGGGTTAAAATGGACTAAGACTCTCCCACTGGCTCTTATGTCCATCAGATCAACCCCCAGGAAAAAAACTAAAGCTCAGCCCTTACGAGCTGCTGTTTGGACACCCTGTTCCCCAACATTTCCCCTTACTACCGGCTCACACTTCTTCTCTTTTAGGCGATGAAGGACTCACCTCTTATATTTTATCTCTACAGTCTCAGTTAAAATCTCTCCATAGGTATGCTGCTTTAAGCCACCCCCTCCCTGCCGATGTCCCAGCACATCGCATCCAGCCTGGAGACTGGGT
>NW_005843054.1:67054-69566 GCF_000455745.1 Alligator sinensis
ACTCCCATCCCCTTGGGCCCCATCGAGTCACTTTTAAACCCCTCTAATAACCAAGCTTAGGACCAAAGTCAGCAAGAGTTCCTTTTAGTAAAGCCTGTTGTTGAAGATTGGTGTTTCTATATAAACTGCTCAGTATCAAACTGCATCAATTTAGGCACCAGCATATGTCACCACTATTTTACTAGTTCAATTAGAGGAGACTGGCGTAATAATGATACAGCAACTCCTACCTGTTGCAGCTCTTACAATAATTTCTACAGCAGCAAAATTTTAACCAAGGGCACTAATCCTATCTGTACCCCCATCTCCTCTTTAAATAATACTTTGTAGTATTGTTTGTACACTAATACCTCCCGGGAACAATGCTTCTTCAATAAAACTGCAAATCCTTCCTTTAAATCAAAGGGTAAGCACGGAGTGTTAGAACTAAAAAATGGTAGCCAAATACCTCCTAAGTATTCAAACCTCGCTACTTTCAAAAGACAATACTGGGTCTGTAGCTCCCACGCCTATCATAAAATCCCTGCCAAAGAAAAAGGTATCTGTGCTATCCGGCACTGCTAAAACCCTTAACGTCCTTTGCCACGCACCTGCCACAGGGCAGGTGGCGAAACAGGAGGGATTTGCAAGAAAGCCGTGATATAGTAGACAAATATCAAAAAGCTCAACTTACCAAGGGAGTATTACTCAGGTGTTCCCTTGCAAGTATGCTTCCAGGAATAGGCACTGTGTGTCTTGAAAAATTTACATTATGCCTCCAAACTGTGATAAAAATCATAGCTCACAAATTCAACGAAGGTCACAAAGACCTCTTGAAGGCCGTTGCTGCCTTGGCTAACACCCAAGAAGAACTCCAACAAATAATAATGCAAAACTGTATAGCCCTTGATTTTCTCCGTGCTGCTCAAGGGGAAGCTTGTGCTGTTATCGGACCAGAATGTTGTGTATAAGTTAACAGCTCTTTTACCATAGTACAAACCCACCTCAATAATGCAGCTGTCCATATCCAAAAAGCCGAAGATATAGCTAAAATCCCCAAAGATACATCTCTTAGTTGACTCACTAATTAGTTGCCTTCCCTTACAGGATGGCTTAAACCTTTTGTATTAAGCTTAATCGGAATTGTTATAACTGTAATCTGACTGTTGTACTGTTTTCAGTGTTTATGCTCTCTAGGACAACAGTTTATGCAAAGGCAAGTAAAGATGTATGGTCAGTTTGTACAAATATCCAGCAACATTCATCAAAACCTAACCCCACAAGAAGTTAAATACCTAAAAGTGCGTTCCAAAATTTCCTCTGAAAAATTGGAACAAAGTGGGGATTGTAGTGAGCATGTTTGTTATTACCCTGAAATAGAATAGTTTTCTAATAGCATACTGTTAGGTTAACAATAATTTGGATTATTAAGAAGTATTAGCTTTGCAGCTGAATACAAGGCATGACCTGTGGCCTAACAATGCCGCCGACCTCAAGGCAGAATGATAGCTAAGCCTTTGCTTATGTCAAGTAATCATTTTAACTGTGTTAAGCATTTTCTGAGTAAAATGCAGCAAGTAAATCTGTATCTATGTGCTGTAAACCACATACAGCAAGGAACAAGATAAGACAAAGAAACCATTGTTCTAAGTACAGTGATCGTGTCCTTAAGAAGTATCTACCACTGCAAGTTCTTGCTAATGTATCATAATGTTACTGTTACTTAACTTTTAGCTTTTAAAAAGTACTAGTTCAGCTTAATAGAAATATGCTGTTATGAAAATTTGTAAAGCACTGCCCAAGTATTGCTTTTGTTAACCCTGTAGTCTTGCCTTATTGTAAAAAGTGTAAAAGATCGCCTCACCCTCGAGGGGAGGCCATTTTGCCTCTTTGCTGGCTTAATGATCTTTGCTCGAGCAAATAAATGACTATCAGTTCTTTACCCGCGTTGTCTAGTCCCTATTACAGCTAAATAACGAACCTTAGGGAGTTTTCTCCCACCACATCGCCACCAACATCTGAGTTTAGTTCCCAGGGCTCAAACCTGGTTTTCCATTCTAGATGGTTTTCTTCCACACATTTTGAAAAGCAATTATGTCACAGTTGAAGCTGGGACCAAAAATCACATTTATTAAATTTAGATTTGTACAAGTAAGTGTGTCAGACCAGAATCTGAACAACTGGAAAGAAAGTTCCCGAGAGATCCAGGGTTAGACCTGCTTCCAAAACAAGCTCTGTTATTTTAGCTGAAAGTGCCTCCCTGAATTGTTAGTAAAAGATCCTTCAGGGATTCTACTTTAAAAAAAAAAAAAAACAACCTTAGACCACTGCTTAATTCACTGGAATTCCCCCAGGTGTATCATGGCTGGAGTGGTGGGGTGTATCATGGCCACAGTCTGTGAAAAAAATAAGGTTCATTATAATACCCGTTTTAGGGATAAATACATTCTGTCAACCTCTCAAGAGCTTAATTCTCATTAATGTCTTATTGATTCTGTTTTTGCAAAGCTGCAGTGATATTTTATCTGTTTAG
>NW_005843054.1:69576-71191 GCF_000455745.1 Alligator sinensis
GTCTGCACTACTACTTCTGTAGCTTTAAGCCACAGATCCTTGTTCTCTGGGCTCCTGAGACTGAGCCATTCTCTATCTTCATTTTTATTGTTAGTTCTTGTATTTATAGATTACCATTGCCCTCTTTGAATATCCCTCTGTTTGGATCCAAGTTTAGCCCCTTCAAGTTCAAACTGAAGGAACAATTAAAGGATGATTCAGAGGGGGCATGGTAGTGAGGTCACACACCCCTTTCTACAAGCCCTCACAGCTTCAGATGTCTGGGTCTACTTCAAAGCCTGGACCATGCTGCAGTAACAGCAGCTGGGGACTTTTTTTTTTTTTTTTTAAGTCCACAAAGCAAATAAGACCCCATCCCCCTACTCAGTACCTCCTCACTTTCCCTTTGTGCCCAATGGCATCTTCCCTCCCCTTGCCCCTGGGTGCAGGAAGGGGAGGCCACCCACCACTGACACCGTCTCCAGCTGACCTGCGGGCAGAGGGAGTCAGGAAGTCCCTAAGCTGCACTTGCCCTGCTCCAGTTGGGGCTGTGGGGAGCAGCTGTGCAGGAAGCTGAGCTCAGCCAGGGGGACAGTGGTAATGGTGGTAGTGGTAGCAGGTGGGTTTCCCTTCCCTGCCTGACAAGTAGAAACCCACAATGGGGTAAGGATAGTGTGTTTGCATCCCCCTTCATGAACTAATAACTTGAAAAGCCTGGGAGCTCTGCAGGCTATGGTAATTAGTAGACGAGTATAGCTCTCTGCTAGAGCTCAGCATGCTGAGCTCACTGGCTAATAAGGCTTGGCGCTCCCCATGACCAGTGAGCTTTTTTTTTTTTTTTTTGAGGAACCCTGCTAATAATCCTGTGGGTGCTGAGTTCATGGGTCATGTACAATGCAGCCAAAGGGGTGTGTGGCTGCATTCCTCTCTCATTCCCTCCCTGGATCTGCCCATGTTGCCTGGTCCCCCTGGGTGTCCTTAGCAGGCACCAGGTGGGGGAACCCGTCTGTCATGGCCACTGTCCCCAGCAAAGTGCATTTACTTGAGCCGCTGGAACAGCAGCAAGGGTGAGTGGGTCTCACCCTTTCCTGTGCCCAGAAATGTAAGTAGACAGGCCTATTTGATGTACGTTGGGAGTGTGCACCATTGCCCACTAAGTGAAGCTAAAAGTCCCCCTTAATCTGGGGCAGGGGTTTAGGTTGTAGCCATGTTGGTCTAAGGATATAGGCAGACAAGGTTCCTTGGGTGAATTTGATATCTTTTATTAGACCAACCCAAACGGTTGGAGAGTAGTTATTAAGCAAGCTTTCGGGTTCAAAAACCCTTCGTCAGGCTAAGGAAGCTGCAGCAGTTGGTGTGTGCTCTTCCTGGATGGAATGAAAAGTAAAGAAGCCAGGGGCTGGGCTGGGCTGGGGAGTCAGTTGCCAGGCAGATTGTAATGTATCAAAAATCCAATGTCTATGTTTAGTCCATGATCTCTAGTATCCAGAAGGTTGATGAAATGGAGCTCATAGGCTCGTCTCTGGGAAGTTGTGTGTAAGTTTCCCTTGAGGATCAGGACTGAGAGATTGGAGAGAGAGTGGCCCTCCTGTGAGAAATGTGCCCCCACCGGTAATTGGGTGTTTCTGTCTTTGAT
>NW_005843054.1:71601-87580 GCF_000455745.1 Alligator sinensis
CTGGATACCACATGAAGAACTGCTGCAGTACAGAAGGAAAACACCCACAAATCGCACACCGCTGGTTATGACCTATCACCCATCCCTTGAACCTGTACGGAAAATCCTCAAAAAATTGCAACCCATTTTAGAAAAAGACCCTATTCTTAAAAAGATCTTCCCAGAGCCACCCATCCTAGCCTTCAGACAAGCACCGAACCTCGCCAACCTCATCACCAGAAGCAAACTTCCTCAACCCCAGAACACACCAAAAGGATCCAGACCGTGCCATGACAAGAAATGCAAAACCTGCCCACACATCTCCACCACCCCCACTATTACTACACCCCACAACAGAGCCATCAGCATCCCAGGATCTTACAGCTGCACCTCCAGGAATGTAGTATACCTCATCCAATGCACCAAATGCCCTGATGGAAAATATGTAGGAGAGACCAAACAACAACTGCGCACCAGAATGAATGCACACCGGAAATCCATCAAAGACAGAAACACTCAATTACCGGTGGGGGCACATTTCTCACAGGAGGGCCACTCTCTCTCCAATCTCTCAGTCCTGATCCTCAAGGGAAATTTACACAACACATCCCAGAGACGAGCCTATGAGCTCCATTTCATCAACCTGCTGGATACTAGAGATCAGGGACTAAACATAGACATTGGATTTTTGATACATTATAATCTGCCTGGCAACTGACTCCCCAGCCCAGCCCAGCCCAGCCCCTGGCTTCTTTACTTTTCATTCCATCCAGGAAGAGCACACACCAACGGCTGCAGCTTCCTTAGCCTGACGAAGGGTTTTTGAACCTGAAAGCTTGCTTAATAACTATTCTCCAACCATTTGGGTTGGTCTAATAAAAGATATCAAATTCACCCAAGGAACCTTGTCTGCCTTAATCTGGGGGGCATTAAGTGCACATCAAGTGATTAAGGGGTACAACTAAAGAAGAAACCAGGAATGGGAATGAGGTCAGAGGTTCAAAATGAGTATACCAAGGGGGGATTCCAAGCAGAGCCCAGCAGACAATGCCCACTGGCCCTCAAACAGAGTCCAAGGAGGCAGTGGACACTGCCCAGTGAAACTCTGCCAGAGACCCAAATAGACCATAGGCAGGAAAATGGCCCCATGTAAGTATACAGGGCAAAGGAGGAATGGGAGGGGAAGGAAGGTGCTGCTTAGCCTGGAGGTCGAGGCAAGGGGTGCCAAGAGTAGGTAGGATTCTTACCCGTCTTGAGAACTTAAAAAGTTCCCCAGCTCCTGCTCCCGTGCCTGCCCTCGTTGCAAGTCAACACACAGCTCCTGCTCCATATTGTTGCTGTTCCCTTTTCAAGCTCTTGGATCTGCCTATGGGTCCAGATATGGCTTATACATTTGGGTTTTCAGTTCTTCCCATGTGATGACATGGCAAGTTTCAGTGTCTCTCACCTCTTGTTGGTATAATCAGTTCCAAGGTATAATACAAAACCATGGGGAGAAGGACTAATCAGTAAGACTCTCCTTAATCTCAGTGGGGCCATTATGTTCTGCCCTCTAATCTTTGCAATATTTTTTGCCTCTTCTGAGGATTTTCTATAATTGTTGGATTAATCTAATTATTATATAAAACAAAAGCCCAGGATCTGATCCTTGTATGGGATGGGAGAAGAGATTATCCAAATCAGATCCAATCCAAATGTATATCTGAGGTTTATCTTTAATAATCAAAGTCAAACACAATCACAGAACATCTTTCATTTTTAGTAGAGTGGAGTGCTTTCCCAACTATTTTCAGGAATCATTTCAGCTACCACTAAAATGAACTACTTTGAGTGTAGAACCTGGCAGAATTCCAACAGTATACCAACAACAAGAACCGGACAGGAAACAAATTTAGCACGTGAAAAGAATAACAATGTTGCATACAAGAACAACAGAAGAATTTACTTAAATAGAACATAACTAGAATTTGAAAAGAATCTTTAAGTAACACTTCCAGTATTCCACAAAAAGACATGGGATCCTACTCAGAGAAAAATGCTGCCTATTGAAATCCTCAGAACTGCTTCCTGTGGCACACCTGGGATTTTCTTGGAGATCTCATACTAATTCAAACTAATCCTCTGAAACTGTAAGAACAGATAGAGGTAGTTTCACATGCTATTTTTTCTTTCCAAAATGTGAAGACATACAATATATTCCATGTTAAATCATACCTGTCAAAGCATGATGATATTTGTATCTCATTTGACAAGAGATCTTTCTGGATGTACATCAAATGGCATTGCATTTTTTTAAAATGACATTGTACTGTGATGCCATACTAATTTGCTTTATACTTACTTTGCTAGGTCTTTAATAAATTCGGGATACCTGCACTGTCATTTGTTCCTACTTAGTTTATTGCCTTCACTAGGCACATTTCATCTAACATTGCATATTTGTATTTAAAGCATTCAAATTCTTGGATACTCCTCTTAAATTTCGTTTAAGAATTGTGCTTAGGTTCTCTATCCATTGTCTCTGTTAATCTTACAACATAAGAATTTGTTTTTTTCTTAAAATAAATCAAAGAAAAAATCAAAAGCATGAGAAACCAGAATACAGGATATTAATCATTCAAACATGCAGGTCACAAATTTCAATCTGCCTGCAAGTATCTGTCTCACACACACACACACACAAAAAAAAAAAAAAAAAAAAAAAAAAAAAATCAATGAATAAGAAGTCAGCAGAGTAATATCAGACTTTGCATACATGAAGACTTACTGTATCAGCAGAGTAAGGGTTCATTTAATTCTACTTAACGTGAAGCTATGTTTTAAGATAAAGCTTACATTGGATGATGTGCTGCACACTAAAAGGAAATATCAGTGTTTACATCCAGAATAAGATTAACAGCAGCAGCTGTCCAGAATCAGAAAATATTACACATGTAAATGTTCTGTTTTTAAAAATATAAATCTTGAAACTAGACAAAGTGGGGGAAAAACATCCTTCCAGTTTCTGGACTTTTCCAACACTAGAGCAGTATGTCTCAATCAGTGGGTAACAACCCAAAAGTGGATTGCAAGAATATTTCAAAGGGCCGTGAGCTGCAGCAGGGCAGAGGGGTGGTGGGAAGCTGTCTGCCCTTCCAACAGGGGGAAGGGTGTGGGGGAAAACTGCATGGCTGGGCTGGTGGCACCAGGACCAGTGCCTGTGCTCACAGGGGCAAGGCAGCCAGGAGATACTGCTCGAGGGGCAGGAGGGGCCATGATCAGGCTGCCTGATGCATTATGGCAGCCCCAGCCCAGGGAAAGGGAGGCTCTATAGGCCTCTCTACCTCCTTCCTCCAGCGCATGCTGGGGCCAGACTCACTTCGCTGCTGCCTGCATGAACCACTGTGCTCCAGCCCAAGTGGGACGCAAGCAGGTGGGGGCCCCTCTGGTAGGGCTGAGGAGACAGGGGGCTGTAGGGCCAGAGGGACATGGGTTGGGACAGGCCATGGATCTTTGCAAATGAGTCCCGGTAGGAAAACAGTTGAGAACCACTGCACTAGAGGATCACTCATCCTCTAAAAATATGTAAATGCCACTTGCTTCAGAACAAGACAGTTAATACTCTAATTAAAGCTCCTGATTCTGCTCTCACTTTTCCAAGTATAAGTTTGGAGTAAATCCACTTGATACAATGGGATCATACTACTTTAAAAATCAGAGGAAAAAAAAAAAAAAAATCACTGTAAGAGGATTAATGCCTCACATTTCTTCTACTCTACCCTAAAAAGATGATGAGTCTTTTTACCAATTACAGTGGTTTTACAGCAGTATACCATGGGGCTCTGTGTTTAGAAATAAAACAAGGTAACTATTACTGTTTTTGTTGGGCTGTGACTGCCTGAAATTAATCTCATTGTTTATTTCAAGCCCATCCTTTTCCTTTAATGTTCAGTGTATCAAATTTTAGTTGCACTAGAGGCCACTACATCTTTCCTAAAAAAAATACCATTGAAAGTAAGATGCATTCCAGAAGCTGTGGAGCAGTAGGAGCACAAAAAACAAAAAGCAGTAAAGGAACTGCAACCTAATATTTTCCATATTACTATTCCAAATATTTGATTTCCTAAGTAAAAGTGATGTTTGTGCTAGGAAGGACATTTTTTTTTAAACAAAAGTTTGTTTCAACAAATGTTATTCTATTTTAATAAGTATTTTATAGATGATGTTTACAGTCTCTTTCCATAAAACTTCTGATGTGAGAAAGCTTGGATTTTTAACAGTTAAATATCACATTCTCAATTCTCTATCACAATGAAATTTCCATTACTCAGGCTGACCTTAAGTGACTGGCTTTCCCATTTGCTCTCTGGGTCTTTTTCTGCTTTACCTAATATCCTTTCTTTTTCATTGCCTTGGAAGGAAGACAAAATCTGCTTCCTTAATTTGCCAGTTGCATGCCAACTTAGGAGAGTCTATTCACCTAGTGGTAGTATTGGGTTTCTTAATTTGCCATCTTCATATCTGCTTCCTCTGTCAGCATCTTCCTTGAGATATGCGATTTCCCTAAGTGCTCTTCAGGGAAATGAAATCAAATCACAAACACTTCACAGGAGGAAGTTTGAAATGTTCTTTTTTAATGTTGTTATTATGGTAAATTGCAAAAAAAGAAAAAAAAGAAAGAAAAAGAAAAAAAATGAAATACACGTTTCATCACCTCCTCTGCAGACAAAAGGAAAAGGCCACAAGTTTAGCTGATGTAAAGCAGCATAATTCCACCAGTTTCATTGTATACTTGCAGAGGATCCAGACCATAATTTTTATTTTTAAGTCATCAGTAAATGGCTAAGTGCAAGGCATATATCTTGGTGAAATTTATATTTGGCTAATTTAGGGAGTCCCATTTCCTCTTAAGTAATAAAGTAACTATCTATATACACAATATATACTTATATTAATAACAGGGAGCCAGAGGCTCCAGTTACTATAAAGGGAAAGTGCAGCAGACTAAGCTTGGTGTATGGAGCTAGTTACCCTCCAAAAAACAGCCAAGAGAGCCCCCAGGCAGGGCAGGGGTAAAAAAGGCTAAGCTGCAGCAGAGGAGGGCAGGCCACCATGAAGCCAAAGCACAAATCCATGTGTGTGGCTGGAGAGCCACCTGACAGGTTGGGGTGGGGCTTTGTAGCACGTAAGGCTAGGGCCCAAGATCAAACATGCAGTTGGGCTCTGCATGGTGGAGGGAAAGGAGCTCCTGGGGGAGTTGGCTGCAAAAAAACAGACTGGTAGGCACCTAAGCCACCTGATAGAGCTTGAAGAAGAAAGCTAAGGGAGGAAGCATGGTCTGTGGTGGGGCACTGACCCAGAGTAGGGAGGGACTTTAATTTAGAAGAGGTTTACTGTTATCTATGTTATATTTTCAGTTTGAGCTTAACTGGAAGATGGGGTTGTGGCTTTGAGGACATGGAGGATGTTGGGGCACCAGAGAAGAACCCAGCATAGAGCCCTGCAAGTGTTGGGGACCCCAGGGGGCTGAGGAGCAGGAGAGCAGACTTGCCTGGGTCAGGGACCTCAAGGGGATGAGCAGCTTGAGAATGGTGAGACCAGGGCCAAGGGCCTGGAAGCTGTGGTCTGAGGTAGTGGACCAAGCCTGAGTGGGCAACAGCCAAAAAAAAAGGGGGGGAGGGGGGACACAAAGCTGGTAAGGCTGAAGCCCCAACAAAGTTTTGAAGCCCGAGTAGGTCAAGTGTAGATAGGTCAGGGGGGCCCTTCTAAACTTATACCAAGTACTACCTGCAAGGTACGAGTGTAGATACAGGGGAGTATGGAGATCATTAATACCACCCATAAGGCAACTGGTGCCCTGAAGCACTAATAAGGGCAGGAGGATGACATATTAGTGCCCAAGGGCAAGGCTAAAGCTAAGGATTCCAGCAAGGTATGGCAGATTAGGGGGAGGGTGGGAGGAGTGAAAAGAGGGAGGTTACCTGAGAGCTAGAGTGGGGCAAGAGTTGTGTAGCCACATCAGGAGCTGTCATGGCCACCCTTGGGGACAGAGCTGCTACAGTATACATCTGCATGTAATGTATTTGGAGGAAGGTTTAGGGTATTGGATTCAACACCACAGAAGCCAGCAAGTCTTGCAAAGAGATAAAAAGCAACAGAATGTGTGTCACTTTTCAGTGAATGTATTATTTTTGGACAAGATTAATGCTGCACAGTTCCACAGAAAAAAGCAGAGCAAACCTGTGCTACCCCCAGCATCAACAGAGACCATTTCTGAGCACTGTGTCCTTCTACCTTATGAACTGCCAGCAGTCATGTTGTGTGGATTGTACATGAACTTGTGTAGATACTATTTTAGCATCAGGGCCAGACCAATATCTGCAACCCTTTCCCTCCCATGCCATGTGTACATTGGTAAACTGTTCTGTTTATCAGTAGATCCCCAGGCTCAGCTTCACTGTTACCGGTTCTAGTAAGGCTTTAATCATAAATATTGCTATGATAAAAGTTCCAGCCAGTAGAAACACAACATGGTATGAGGATTTCAGCTTGTATTTGTAAGTGAAAGTTCCTAACCTTCATAACTGGGAGGGAAAATGGAAAAATATCATCTCAACTACTTTTTTTCTTAATGGCAGCAAATAAAGACCCAAAGTGAGTGGGCACAGTTTTTCTCATCTAATCATTTTTACCTACATCATGATTTTAGGAGAAGGAAAGGAAGACTGATTCTCAATATTTTAACTCTCAGATCCAGCATTACTCCCATCCTACTCCAGGTTTGACTGATGATTTACAGAACGCAAAAGAGGATATGGAACATTTCAAGCTGGATAGAAACCAGCTATAAAACTGTTATACATTTTCAAGCACTAACTTTGTAGCTGGTTAGCTCTGTTTACAGCTGGATGAACAGATTTATGGCTTGATAATTACTTTTCACATGTAACCGGGCTAAATGTATTGTGCAACTAACCAGTTAATTGCACAATATATGCAACATGGCAGGGGGCATGGGCTTCAAAGCTATGTCTGCCATCTAGCTATGAATGAGAAGACAAAATAAAAAAGTTGCTTCATGTAGGTTACAAAAGGCCTAATGAGACTATATAGTTTGAGAAAAGGCTGTGCAAGTCTGGCATCTCTAATTAAAGGAAGGGGCTGAACTTACATAGCTTTTGAAATTAAATTATTATTTCCCCTCCCCCAACCATAATCAGACTCCTCTGGGAAATCCTGTGTCATCTCTTCTTTGGTTAGAAGTTTTAAGACTGGATTCCATTCAAGGATAAAATATAGAATTTTCCACTATCAAGAAAAAAAGGTTCAGTAAAGGCCTTGTTTCACATTATACTGCGCGCCTCACAAATGTTGATTGGTGCTAGGACTAGTGCTAGCTCAAGTTTGGAGCTCACATGTTCAGGCCAGCAGGGGCCTGGAGGACTGAAAGGTAGGAATCCTCCCTTCCAATTCTGGCTTCCTCTCCTGCCCCGAGGGCTTTCCTCCACTTACTTGTGACTTCCTGTGCTGTCTGTCCCAGGGGAGCAGGCAGAGAAGGGTTAACCTGTCTACCTGGCCTCCACCACTGCTGCTGCCCTTCTACAAGTTAAGCCCAGCCCAGATGAAAGCAGCAACAGCAGTGGCCTGGCTGCCAGGCAGGTAGGTTAACCCTTCCCTGCCTGCTCTTTTGGGACAGAGAGCAGGGATTGCCACAAATAAGGAAGGGGGAGGTCAGACAGTGAGCGGGGATCTGAGGTGCTGAAGGAGAGAGGGCAGGGGACCTGATCTGGGCCAGCAGGATGGAGGGGGATATTTGCACTAAGGTGTAGCCTACAGTAGCTACTCCTTGGTGTAACATGAGCTGGATAACAAGAATCAGAAAGAATCCTGCCCTGGAGCTGCATAATTTTAAGCCCCATAACGAGTGCTTAAAAATAGTTTCAGGTGTTAAGAGCTCAAGGAGCCACCCAAAATTACCATGTAACAAGGCCCTGAGTATTTTAACTATCAAAGCTAAGTCTCTTCATCCTGAATAACATGTGCTCATTTTCCACTATGTATATTGCAGTACATCCTCTGTTCAACTCTTGATTTATTGTTAGCAATGTTAATGGAGGAATTTAAATTTATTGAGACTTTTTGGGGGTGTAGGTCGTACCCATGTTGGTCTAGGGACATTGGCAGACAAGGTTCTTTGGATAACTCCAATATCTTGTATTGGACCAACTCAAATACTCAGAAAAATTCTTCTTGGCAAGCTTTTGGGTACAAACACCCTTTGTCAGGCTGAAGAAGCATCTGTAGATGGTCTGTGCTCTTCCTGGATGGCGTGGTAACGCAGGCAGAGGCCAGTAGGTATACCTGCTTTACCACACCATCCAGGAAGAACAGAGACCATCTCCAGACGTTTCCTCGGCCTGACAAAGGGCGTTTGTGCCCGAAAGCTTGCTAAGAAGAATTTTTCCAACTATTAAGGTTGGTCTAATACAAGATATTGGAGTTACCCAAAAAACCTTGTCTGCCTTGATGCTTTTTAAATATCTTTAACCAAGGCAATCAAGATGTCTCTTAAAAGTAAAGGACAGTGATTATATAATTCTGTGTTTCTTGAAAGAATAGAGTAAGAAATTATTTTTAGATCGCTATTAAAGAAAAGCACTCAGTGACCCTTAACATGGGAGACATGTACTTACTTTTATACCAGTAGGTTAGTAAGTCAAAGGAACTGAGAATTCAGAAAGCACAGAGACAGCATTGCTAACAAGTGTGAATAGCGAGGGTTGTAAATGAGAATGCTTTGTCTCTAATATATGCCTAACATTAGTGCATGTTACAGTGGCTGATTTAGAAAGACTTTTTTGCAAGTGAACATCTGTTCTGAAAATACAACAGAGGAGCAAAAGTTAATTATAGACTACAAGCTGTAAGGAGAAGTGTAGTGACTGACACTTAGTAATAATCAAGCAGTGGCTTGCACCTTATGGTGCACAGTCCCAGTGAAGTCCATAGAAGCTGGATATACACAACTAATGGCAAAATTTGCTTCCTAGTTGCAAGGCATATACAATACTTAAGTTTCCTAGAAACTGATAAGTGCACACACATAATTTAGAAGTGTTAGGGAATGGCTGACTAACTAATCCTTGCTGGTCTGCTTACTGAACCAAAAAAAATTAATTGGATTTGACTAATTTTTTTTCCTGATAAATCATAAAGTGAGAATCAGTCATTTTGGTTCAAATAAAAGCTCCTTTTGCAAAAAAATAGAATTTCAAAACAAACTGAAACCAACTCAGGCTTTTCCCAGGGCAGACTTTTTTGTTTAGTCTGTTGGAGCAGGGAGGGGTTGTGCAATTTCACAAATCATTTTGGGTGACCCGAATACAAAATATTTTGTTAAAAAAAAACAAAACCCAAAAATTTAATATCTGAACTGAAATTCTATATTGCCTATCCCTCGTTTCCATGAAGGTATATCATAATAAACCTTAGCAGTTACAGAGGAGTACTTTTTAAAAAAAGCAGTTTGGGACCAATTCTCTGCCGATTTGAATTGGCACAACTCGCAGATTTGTTAGAATTTACACCAGCAGATAAACTGGCCCACATGGAATGATCAGTGTACTTTCATTTCTCTGGTCTTAGGGGCCTGATCCAAAGCCTGCTGAATGAAAAGGCAACGTTATCTTGACTCCATTGTTTTCAGTGGAAACAATCTTAATGAAAATTCATTTCTATTGCATCATGAGGTCATCTACTCCAGTTCCCTGTTCAAGACAGGATCATCCCAACTAAACTATCCCAGCCAAGTCTCTGTCTAATCTGCTCTTGAAAATTTTCAGGGATGAAAAGTCCATAATTTCTCCAGGTAGCTGGTTCCAAGACTTGACCACACTCATAGATAGTACCTCCTAATCTCCAATCTAATTCCTCTACTACAATTTGAGACTATTGCTCCTTGTCCTAGTCCTGTCTTCTATAGCCACAAAGAAAAGCCCATCTCAGTTCTCTCTATAATCACCCTTCAGGTATTTGAAGACTTATCAAATCCTCTTCTCAGTCTCCTCTTCTACAGAATGAACAGCCCTAGTTCTTTCAACCTTTCCACCTAAGTCCTGCCTCCCAGGCCCCTAGTCATTTTAGTTGCTCTGGGCTGGCCTCCTTCCAAACTATCTACATGCTACTTGAAGTGTGGGGCTAAAAATTGGATACAAGGTGATGATTCACCAATGCTGAACAGAGCAGAAGAATCCCATCCCTTGATTTGCAAATATGAGGCCAAGCCAGAACCCTGGACCCAGCCAGTCTGAGTTAGAACTTGCTCTGGTCTCTTGAACAAGCATCACCTGCAGCAAGCCCAGAGCTATGCCCTGGTCCCATTTGGGCTAAGTGAAGCAATCAGGGCAGCTACTTCACTGAAGCCACAGGCAACAGGCCCTGGCAACTCCAACCCTTAAAAGCTAGGCCCAACCCACAGTCTCCTTGTTTGGACAAAGACAAAAGTTCTTGCTCCTGACCCTCTGTGTGCGCTTCCTTGCTGTTCTTCTGGTTTTGACACCTGGCTCTGACTCTAGCTTCTGACATTTCCCAATTCTGGATCTCTGCTCTTGATTCTGGCTTGACCTTCAGATTTGGCTTCTGACCCCAGGTAACCCTCAGTTTACCATCTCCAGCTTGGGCTTCTGACCCTGGCCTGTCCTGACTTTCATTACAACTTCCAAATCCAATTTTGATACCAGACTCCTCTGGACCCCTGGGTCTGTAGGAACTGATCTGGACTGCACCTGTACTTCAGGTGTCTAACCATTAAGACAGACCACCCAGGCCCTGATGCGTAACAGCAAGTGACACTCCTGTTAATAAAACCCAGTATGCTGTTGGCTTTTTTGCAAAGAGTGCACACTCTTGGCTCATATTCAGATTATGGTCCACTATAACCCCCATGTCCTTTGCTGCAGTACTGTAGCCTAACCTGGCATTCCACAGCCTGTATTTGTACATGTAGTTGTTCTGTCCCAAATGCAGAATTTTTTACCTGTCCTCAGTGAATCTCCTCTGATTTGACTGTGGACCACTTCTCCAGTGTATTCAGGTCATTCTGGATCCTAGCCCTACCCCAGGAGTATCCGCAGCTCCACCTAACTTGGTGTCATCCTGTAGATGTGCTAAGCATGGGCTTGATCACATCATCTAAATCATTAATGAAAATATTTAACAATAGTTGACCATGGCAGATGCCTGGGGAACCCCACTTGATACCAATTCCTTCTAGAAATTGAGCCATTGATGTCCACATATGGAGTACAATGTTACAACCAGTTATGTATCCACTTTACAGTCCTTTCATCAAGTATGTACGTTCTCAGCTTGTTTATGAGAGCATGAGAGACAGTGTCAAAAGCCTTGCTGAAATTGAACTATATTGCATCCCCTGCTTTCACACCGCCCCTGGCCTTCCACAGAGCCTGTCACCTTCTCATAAAAGGAAGTTAGGTTGGTCAGGCATGACACACTCTTGGTGAATCCATACTGGCCATTTCTGATCACCTTGTTATCCGTAGGTGCTTCGCAATAGATTTCTTGAGGACCTGCTCCATGATATTTCCAGGTATGGAGGTCAGGCTGACTGGTCATAGTTCCCTGAGTCCTCTTTCTTCGCTTTATTAAAGGTGAACACTATATTTGCCCTGTTCAGTCATCTGGGACCGCCCCCCCCTTGCCCTCTAAAAGTCCTCAAAGAGGATGTTATAATCAAAACAGATGTAAAAAGGATATTAATATGAAAGAAAATGTTATTTCATCCAATGGCTTATGAACACACCTTTCACATGCCCTGCGTGAAGGGCATAATTGATTATATGAAATCAAATCCCTCTTATGAAATTATGATTGCCATTAACTCCCATTGTTGTTGAATGGGTTCATTATTTTTTTCAGGTTCAGCTTTCTACATTTCAGTTGTATGTTTATCCTCATGAAATGTAAATCTTCTGGTTGCATGACTACTTTCTAGTTTTGTAAATTGTAGACACTGGAAATATTAAACCAGTGTACAATGGAATTAATGGAACAAGTTTAAAAGAAACAAACTCTATTGCCTTTTTGTAATCTGAGTTTCCTTGTTGTGGAGCTGTGTACCAAAGTATATTATAGCAGATTTGAGAGAAGGATATGAATAAGAACAAATTATATCATTTTAGCACCTCTCATCTTCATATTTTGTACATCAAGAATGTATAGGGAAACAAACATAAGTATTTTATCTTTTTTGCAAGAGAACAATAATGCATTTTTGCATTAGAGGATATCTTTTAAAGTGTTACTGGCTCTTAAAAGGCTAAGCCATTACACACCGCATTCCCACTTTCAGGAAACTGAATTTAGTGATCATAAGGCTGTTTTCAGTCTTTGGCTAGAGCAAAAATTATATTTGCTATAAGCAGGCTCATTTCTATTTAACATAATATGGAATCACATTTCCCAGCCCCCATCATTAGGCTGCTTTTTAAAGTGTAAACATACCTACAAATAGTATAGAGATTCAAGGTGGACACATACATTACCCTGTGTGTCCACTTTGAATCTCCACAAATTGCCCGATATAGTGCATGAAACACATTTTATCATTTTTTGTGCTCATTAGGGCATTGCATAATGACAAAAGATGGAACGAGTCCATTTAGAAGATGGCAGCTCATTATGTTCATGAAGGATGTAGGTATAATTTGCTCCAAACTCCCACACTTTAACATGAGGTTGCAAGAGAACACACAGATAATAAAATCTGAAGCTTATAAACAATTGTTAATTGAAGAAAAAAGTCTGCCTTTTTCCCTTCATGTAAGAAGAAGTTTTGTATGAAAACACAGGTTATGTTTGCAATATAAGAGATGGCCCAGGGATATATCAGCAATGAAGTACAAAACAAGCATAAATTTCATAAGGCACAATTGTGTCTTTGAGCTCTAGGTAGATTTATATTGTATGAATGCTAAATCATAAACCAAAATGTATTTTATTAAGCAAGTATAAATATTAAATAAATGGGATTCTGTTCCCATCATACCCCACATACTGGTTTCTTAAAATACAAATTGATATCATTTGGGGGGAAAAATAAGACTCATCTAATTTACTATATGATTTTACCATGCTACTACTTGTTCTATTGAATTATTACATTAGTAATATATCTGAACTTCAGCAAAGAACTGTAAGTGTATAAACAGCAAATCAGAGAATCAATTCAAGCCTATTAGCTTGCCCGATTTCAAAAACAACACCCTGATGAGTTCATTTCTTTTGATTTAGAATATACATTACATCACAACAAACTTAAAGTGGATGTGTAGCAGTTCTACAAAAAGTATCTAAATACAGATTTCTTTTCTCAAACCAAGTATTTTGTGTGACTAAATTTAACGTGCCCTCAACATGCACAGGAAATGATGAGAAGTGCTAACATTTTCAAACACATCTGATGACATTATAGAACATGATTCTACTTTGTTACTTGTGAAAAGAACATGCTCTTGGTGCAATTGATTTCATACATAAAAGGCAATGCTTTGAAAGACCAAGACTGCTATTTTTGTCCACCTAGGAGAAACTGATTCCTAGAGCTGATAACAGCTCTGACAATTAATTACAAGCTAAAGATCAACCATGTCAAATCATTGTGAAATCCCTAGACATGAATTAGAATGACTCCTGATTACCTTAGTAAGGTTTAAAAAGAACTATTCTTTTTCACTTGTCTTTTCAGTATATTTCCAAGGCGCGAGTCTTATTGAATTTTTATACTGATAAAAAAAAATGGAGCTGGATAGAACCAACCAATTTACTGTGTGGTTTTTGTATGACTGACTCACTACTGAGAAATAACTGACCAGTTAAGTGTTCTTATGTATTAGATGTGAACAAATAGTGAACAAAACAATTCACAAACATGCTTACAAAATACAAATTACCATCTGATTTAGCCATGTCCATAATTTTTAGTTTATTTGCTTTTCCAAAAAAAATTAAGTTCCATGTTTGCATGAATGTTTTGAGATTATAGCACAACTACAGGTATGTATATGGAAATGAGGAAGTGAGAATTGAGATTGCAGCATAGATTTACATCAGGGAATAATTTGATCCCTTTTGGTGTGCCAAAACAGTAACTGCTAAGGGTCTGGCAGCATTTCCCTGAAACATACCTCACTGTTAGAAGGTATTAAACCTTTCCCAGAAGAGCCAAATTGAGTCTATTGATTCACTGGGGCAGCCAGATAAAAAGGAGGTGGGTGTAGCTCGCAGGAGGAAGTAAATGTAGGGTCTAGACTAAATAATCCTAAAGCAAAAAATCTGGGAAAAGACCTTGAACTGCACTTGACATAGTCTTTTTGGACACTCTTCATTCCTGAAAAGTCAGAGCAGTGAAAGAAAATAGGGGAAATAACAAGCACCACCAAAACCATTTTAATAATTTTTTTTTCTGAGTCACATACCTATATTTAACCAAGTGCTTTAACAACTTTATACTTAATTTACGACAAAGTTCGTATATTGACTTTATGAGATTTGTGATTATTAAATCAGCATGCAAAAGCCAAGAGAAGACGGGAAATTCTGATTCTGTAGAAACCATTTAAATCAAATACAACTGGATTACTTAGAAAAATTAATCCCAGATCAATGACATTTTATTTAGAGTATATTTTGGGGGAAAATTAAAATCAACATTATCTTTCTTTTTACATTCCTAGAATCTTGGCATTTGCTATCTAGGCTGCTGAATAATTGTTTAGCAGATCTATTGAACAGCAAAATGCATTCTTTTGTCTTTTACCTTAGTGCTACGCAACTAAAAAAAAACCATCATTCATAATGAAGAGTTAAGCAACATTTCAGTAACTGAAATGCTCTTACTAACTTGATTGAATGACTGGAAAACATCCATTCTTGTGAAGTGAAGAAGTGGGGAAACTGAAGACTATCTAAGATAATGGAGCTTAAATATTTTTCAAGAGTTGTAGGGGAAGTTGTCAGAGAATACACTGAACTCTGGAGTCAAACCAGTCAGGTAAAAACATTTTAAAAAGAGGTATAATGTTTTAATATCATAGCTAAATCATTTTGACAGCACAAAGCTTCTTATACTTTCATTACATATTAAATTTATATCAGATCATTTTATGCTTGGCCCAAATTCTGATCTTTTATACTGACACAGAACCAGAATAATAGCTGAGACTTTGCAGAACTGATTCATGCTAGTATCAGATTGGAATCTGTTGTTAGAGAATGAAGTCAGATATGAGTGGTATCCTGAAGAGCATCCGGGACTGGCATACCTGCCAAGATGTGCAGATATGCTGATAAAGTATACAAGATCTCGATACAAAGTATAGTAAAAAGCACCCTGACTCCAGTGATTCAACAACTGGTGTCCCCTTACCAAGATACAGGGTACCCAAACTTAACATGGGTACATAGTTGGAATATGCCTATTACCATGATGCTAAGCCTTCATTGATAGCAAAGAGATTGTGTAAAATTGATATTACACCTAGGAGCCCTGTAAAGCAAACACTCCTCCCCCTCTCCCCCACTCTCCCTCCCCCTGCCAATTAAACAAACAATCAGTTTTCTGAGTCTTGCTTATGGGTCCTTAAGGTCCCATGACACCATTGTAACTTATTGTTTGGCGGGTGGGGTGAAGAGGGAAAGCAACACTCCCTGCCACCTAACCAGATGTCTCATAGTTGTCCCAGAAGAGAGGAAAAATCCAAAAGCAATCTTTCCCCAACAGGTTCAAGGTCTTGCAAATCATGAAGCCATCCCAGAAATAATAATTACAGTAGTCTTACTTTCTGAGTGTTAATGTGACTCTTCTAATAAGCCAATTTTCTTAGCAGAAAAAAAAAAAGCCCCGCACTCACCAGCTCCTGCCAGGCAGTGAGGTGATCCCCACTTCCCCCCATTGTGTGGGGGGGCTCTGCCATGAGCCCCCCAGAAGCCCCGATGGCCACTG